>NW_027010961.1:0-27302 GCF_036934945.1 Oncorhynchus masou masou | reverse complement strand
GTCGCGACTCCCGCCGAAGTTGGCTCCCTGCCTGTTGGTGCGGTGCTCGGAGGTCGTCGTCACCGGCCTACTAGCCGCCACCGATCCCTTATTCCCTTTTCTTTTAGTTTAGTCTTATGAGTTGCACCTGTTCCTATTTGTGTTTTCTTGATTTGCTTTCCTATTTAAGCTTGTGTAGCCCGCCCTTGTTTGTGCGGGATTGTATTACATTCACGTCTCGGTTCGGAGGCGTTATTGTGCTCCGGACCGTTGCTAACTTGTGTTTTGGGTTGGTCTGTGGTTTCCGCCCTGTGTTTTGAGCATGATCATTTTGTGCCGGATTAAAGTGCAATTTTCCGTGAACCGTCTGCTCTCTGCACCTGATTCCTACCTTCCCCTTCTAGTCAGCCGTGACACTTTCTCCATGACAAACCATGTGATTACTCTGTGACATCCCGCACAGTAACTACTTGAATGTAAGAGAGGGGGGAGGCGAGGACTTGGAATGCGGACTTTGCCCGTGGTCAGTGAAGCTCAGCCCCTGAACAGTTTTACGAGTTGAAGTATCTGGAAAAGCACTATTGTATTTTGATTACCATGTCAGTGTGGTGTCAAAGTGATTATTGACTATTAATTCACAGTAGATGTCTTGCTTAGAAAACTTCAACTCCCATTTAGAGATGTCGAACTAAGTTAATGATTGGCTAATGCAAATAGTAAAATAGTAAACTCCCCCAGGGGCAAAAGTACACCTTGATAACTAAAAACAAGGGTAGGTTGTTTGGGGGAGGGGCACAACTTTTGCTCAAAATGAGACACAGGAAAACTTCCTGTAGCAGTGACAGCCTGATACGTTTATTGTAGCAAACTAACTACAGTTGACATTGGAGTGCAGCCATTGTTCAGTGTTGTCCCATTACCAGAAAATCAGAAGAGCACTCAGAACCACCACTAAGGGCTGCTTTATCTATTGTTTCTTGCTGGGTAATATACAGCTATAATGCATTGTGAAAATGTTCTATAAGCACATTCGACCCCCTTATAACGTCTTACTATCATCTGATAATGATCCTGACTAACAGTTCAGTGGACTGACAAATAACAGTGTAAAATATAACATAGAAGGGCTCATACGTACTTTACAACAAGTAATAAATCATTACAAATACAAGCAGAGAAATCACATGTCCGCATTAAGAAAAGTGGGTGTACCAGAGCTTTTCCTACCAATGGTTCCTACCCAAAGCTCTCATGCATGACGAAATATTTGTACAACCTGTTGGCAAGTTACTGCATGCTTTAGTTTTAATTGAGTAATGCCTAGAATTGTGTGCAACTCGCTTTTGTGTTTTTGTGCATATCGTTCCAAGCAGTCGTACAGTAGATTGTTTGTCTGTGGTCAGAGACAATCCAGTGTGGTGGTGATGGGGTTATTTCACAAGAAGGATGGGGGGGGGGGGCATGACTCACCCACAACCCAGGAAGGATTATTCCCCAAGACCAGGAGTAGGACACTCCCAGGCAGGAGACCAGGCCAGGCCGTGATGTCTGGGAGCAGTGCCATCTCCATTCAAACCAATGGGTTCTAAAGAGGGTAGACCATCAGCAAGGGGACGACTGGACATCAGGTCGGGGCCATTTCATCAGGAGTAGTGCTCAGCAGACAAGCACACCGGCGTCAGTCTCCAGGGCCGTTCTAGAGAGATGAAGGAGATAGTGTTAAAGAAAAAAGAAGCGTCTCATAAGGAGCCACACTGAGCCCGAGTCTCTATTGAAACCCCAATGTTATTGAGTCTGGTACATAAAGTGACATAAAATGTAAGAGAAGATGAAATCATAACAGCTTTCTATATTTCATTCTGCATAGAATCATTGTAAGTCCCAGGAGAAACAATTATCCCATACCATGACAATACAATAGAACATAATGAATCAAGTTATTATAAACATTTCCGACTGTCAGAAACTGTCCAACCGGAAATTGATAGGGCTGCAGGTAGTCTAGGGGTTAAGAGCGTTGTGCCAGTAACTGAAAGGTCGCTGGTTAGAATCTCTGAGCCGAATAGATTAAAAAAATCTGACGATGTTCCCTTAAGCAGGGCACTGCTAATGGCTCCTGGAAGTCGCTCTGGATAAGAGCATCTGCTAAATGACTAAAATGTACATTTGACCATAGAGGCAAAATTGTGATTAATTCAGCACCATGTCAAAACGTGAACAATTGCACCTGTTCAGGGAGGTGGGGAGGGAGTGAGGGAGGGCATTGAGATAACAAAGGACAATTCATAAATCATATTCTTAGTAAATGTTGTGAAAGTAGCATCCTATCGAAATAAAAGTAAAGCCTTATTAAAGTATTGTAAAGTATAGGATTTATAGTGCCCCATAATTAATTACTACCTAAGCCATTTTACAAGAGAAACTTCACCTGCTCCACAACAAATTAATGATCTAATAATACAAGAAGTGTATAATTTTATTATAATAGATTCTGTATAGACTGTTTGCTACACCTTTCACCAAATAATGTTGATATCTGTTTTAGGCAACGGGGATCAATCCAACTCCTTGCGGAAAAAAAACAACGTCTGGCTTCCGCCGACTCACCTAAACGAGTGAGTTGGTGAACCAAAACTCGATCATATGTCAGGACGTGTTTATGATTAAACCTTTCCCAACAACGTTTGAAAAAATAATCTGTAAACTAAATCCGATCGCAAAGCCGTTTTACTGGCTAGAATGGGGCTTATTTGATATATATCACCGTGATCACCGTAGGATTTAACTATGTAAACTGTTTTTTAAATTCCTCTTCACGTCGCCCCATGGTCGCATGGTTCACTTGAATCCACATGTTACAGCACCTGAGCCCAGTGTCAACCTGTGGCACAGGAGACAGATACCCTTTGTATGATGAGGCACCAGACTAGTGGACAGAAATCCACCTGCTCAATGGAGCCTACTTCCTCCCATTGCTCATGCTCTCTCACTCATTATGGATCCTTTACTATCAGAGTTCTATGGGACCCTTTCTCAAGTTCTACACTGTTCTATTGATGCATGTCTGAAGCCTTGAACATGTTCATCTACCTTTTTTCCATCTGCAAAAGAAAGATAAAAGGCTGTGGAATATGTTCAGGCCCAATGAGTAAACACTGAACATTTTGAGAAACTTTGGGCTGCATTTTTAAATCCTGTATTTTAAGGGACACATGTTTCATGTGAGTGCATGGTGAGAATTTGCTTGCAGTTTTAGGACCTCTAGTGGAGAGCAATTATATTTTTCTATCTGACCCTATCCTCAAAGCAAGATCAAAAGAATCCTGAAATACCATAAGCACAGCTAATCATGGTCCCTTAATCCTTGCCTCATCGCAGTTTCATCTAGAGGCCTAAGTGCCAGAATGTGACTGATGACTGCAGAGAAACACAATCTGGATCCATGTATGATCTAGATTTGATGTTTGTATTTGGTGTGGTTGATTGTCAACCCATAACCACCCCAATATTGTATGTTATGTAGGCCTACATTCTGCAGTCTGCAAAAGCACTGATTAGTCACATCATTATGTGTGCAGAAAGTCTCCCTGCCACATAGGTCCCTTCGGTTATCGACACACACAACATAAACTTGAAGTATGCATCATCAATTGCTAGAGCCCTACACATATACACAAATCCACTGAAACACACACAAATGTGGTGTAGACATTATGGGACCAAAAATGAAATAGTCTTGGGACTTTCCTCTTCACTCCAGACTGGAATGTTGACATGTTTCCATCTAAAAGAGTGGCTGAATTTGGTAGAGTGGTTGTGTTTGTTTGCTTTGGCCAAAGCAGTGGGGTAGCACTGCTTTGGTGTCAGGGGGCTAGGGTCAGTTTGTTATCTCTGGAGTACTTCTCCTGTCTTGTCCGGTGTCCTGTGTGAATTTAAGTATGCCTCTCTAATTCTCTCTTTCTCTTTCTCGGAGAGGACCTGAGTCCTAGGACCATGCCTCAGGACTACCTGGCATGATGGCTCCTTGCTGTCCCCAGTCCAACTGGCACGTGCTGGGATCCCTGACCTGTTCACCGGACGCGCTACCTGTCCAGACCTGCTGTTTTCAACTCTCTAGAGACAGCAGGAGCGGTAGAGATACTCTTAATGATCTGCTACGAAAAGCCAACTGACATTTACTCCTGAGGTGCTGACTTGCTGCACCCCCGACAACTACTGTGATTATTATAATTTGACCATGCTGGTCATTTATGAACATTTGAACATCTTGGCCATGTTCTATTATAATCTCCACCTGGCACAGCCAGAAGAGGACTGGCCACCCGTATAGCCTGGTTCCTCTCTAGGTTTCTTCCTAGGTTTTGGCCTTTCTGGGAGTTTTCCTAGCCACCATACAACACTTTGAGATATCAGCTGATGTAAGAAGGGCTATATAAATACATTTGATTTGGGTACATGGGGAATAGGGTCGTGCCAATTGAATTTCTACCTGAAACGTTTGGTAATTGCACGCGTCTTGTGGCGTTGTTCGAGCACAACGTACTTGTTGCTTGCCAATCCTAGTTTTACTGTTGTTCTACCCAGCGAATCATCGTTTAGAACAGAAAAACCACCCGCCCCATTTCCTTCCGACATTTTGGTGGCTTTGTGAAATTTACTGGCGGGTGGTTTTTTAAGAAGTTGTTTTGAACAAAAATTAGTCAGATGAATATTCCAGATAACAGTAAATACAAAAACATTAATGGCACTTTCTTTAAAAAATACAATTTCTGTTGAAATTATTGGCTCATATAGCAGGCTATCATAACAATAAGGTATCTACCTAGTAATTTCAAAATTACACTAAAGCGTAGCTGTCAACTTGCAAAATCAGATGCATTTTTAAATGCAAAAACGAATTTCTTCAGTGATAGAATCTTTGTGTACGCTGCGTGAGAACATTGCTTGCTATTTGCTACATTGTTGAGGCCTGAAACCTTCCGGGGAAAATTTGCTGGCCACTCTCAGCCAGAGTGTCTGTCACTCGCAGCAGGAGCCACAATAATGGCGAAGGTTCAAGTACTAAATGTCGCTGTCCTCGATAACCCGAGTCGATTCGGAAACCCATTTCAATTCGAAATAACATTTGAGTGCATGGAAGACCTGCAGAAGGTAGTGTTGTGCTCACCTGTCGAATAATTACTTTGTTTATTCTCATCTAACGATTTATGGCTAGCTTGCTAACGTTAGCTCGCTAGATAAATCTCAAGACGATGTGGGGCTAGTTTGCTAACGTTACCTCGCTAGCTAAATTGTCCGTTTGAACATGAAGTAGCTAGCCTTGTTGAGAACATCGCTAGTTAGTTAGCTCTGAGATTATCAACTCGGCTAGCTACTTCATGTTCAAACTGGCAATTTAGTTAGCGAGTAACGTTAGCAAACTCGCCATAAATCGTCAGATGAAAATTAACAAAGTAATTATTCGACAGGTGGCAAACAATGATTAATTAATCACTTATGTCTACTGAACAAAGAGGTGTCTCTTTAAAAAAAGTGTGTATAGATATATACATAAATAAATAAAACGCATTGTACTTTGTGATATTGCTTAGCTACACGATGGCGTTAGTTGATATTGCTAGTTAGTTGGCTACTTTGCCTATAGCTGGCTAGTTTAGCCAGAATGGTGTCCAACTTTTGTTTGTATTTTGTTGGCTGCGGCGGGAATTCTGACGGAGGTAACTAACGTTAACTTCTTGAACACGCAGACATGTCCACTTGCTTTCGCGTTATCTACCCAAACAATCAAATAAATTCACAGGTGTTATTGATAACATAATTCTGACCAGAGCAGTCTTCACAGTCCAGCAATTTCCTTGCTTTCTCCAAAATGTCGAACCGAGTTTGTGGGTCCGGAAGACAGTGATTTGATACTTTTTTTGTATTGCAGATCTTGAGTGGAAGATCATATATGTGGGTTCAGCAGAGAGTGAAGAGTATGACCAGACCCTTGACTCTGTTCTGGTTGGCCCAGTACCAGCCGGGAGGCACATGTTTGTGTTCCAGGTGATTTTTTTTTTACATTTTTTTTTTTTTATATATATTTTTTATAGATGGCAGTAACTAACCATGTTATTTCAGCAGTAGTCTGGCTGTAGCTTTCCTTGCCCCTCTTCATTTCTCTCTCTCCCAGTGGACCTGCTCTGACTTGGGGCCAAGGCCAGGCCACTGGTACTTTTAAGATATAATCTACATAACAATGGCCAACTGTGAACATGGGTTAACACCTTCACAAAGCAACTGATTTGATGATTCAGAGGTTGTTGATTCTGTACTTAGTGACAGCGCAAGCTATGGAAACCTTTCCCAAACAATAACACTGAGCTTATAACATAATCACTAGCGACACACTGGTGCTGTATTGGAGAAATCCGATATAGAAACTACACCCTCCCCCTTTACCCCTCTCTTCTCCTGCCTTCCTCCTTGCACCTCATCTACTGTATGTTATCCTTCAACAGGCGGATGCCCCAAACACGGGTCTGATTCCAGAAAGTGATGCTGTCGGCGTAACTGTGGCGCTAATCACCTGTACATACCGTGGACAGGAGTTCATTCGTATCGGGTACTATGTCAACAATGAGTACACTGACCCAGAGCTGCGGGAAAACCCACCCATAAAACCTGACTATGGACAGGTAAAAGGAGGAAACTCAATGGGTGTGCTTGACTGTGTTTCCTTCCCAGGAACATGTTCAAGTTTTATTAGTCGTATGTATAGGGTACATAAGGTATACACTGTCCAACGAAATGCTTACTTGTACTTTACTTGTTCTCTCCCATCTACCCTTGTTCATTACCATTCACAGATATGACAGGACTGTTACATTAATATTGAGTAAACTAGGTGGAGCTATTGCTTACACCTACCAATTTCTATCAGATCTATGAAGGCAATGAATGATGGCAGAGGAGAGGGATTACTTTGGAACAAAATTAAACCTTTGCGTTGTGGAAGGGCGAAATATCCATTAATACATTGGTCTTAAAGTGCAAACTCCGCTCAGTCATCAGGGGCACGCGTGCCACAGTACTGCTCAGGCTTTAGTATAATGTAAAAATGGAACATGTCTTCTGGCAAATATAAGTACATCTACTGAATAATTTCCCTCTTGATGCTGTTTGTCTTCCAGCTCCAGAGAAATATTTTGGCTTCGAACCCCGTGTAACAAGATTCCATATCAACTGGGAAGGGTGTGCAGAAAGGATGGAAGACTCAGAGAATGTGGATCCTGCCCCCAACTCTATGCTGCCCCCATCTTGCCTCCCGGGCAGGCCCCACCCTTAGGGTTGCTACCTGACAACTCTATGGACTGCTTGTAGAGAACATACATATACACATAATCTTCGATCAACCCAAGCACTATAAAGCAGAAGAATGGACATGGACATTCTGACTTGGATGTACAGCCAGCTTTGCCTTATAGCTGCCCTTATTTCCCAGAAACTGTCAACAACACACTCCCACCTTGGACTACAGTGTCTTGCAACCAATACAATCTTTCTGGAGTAATCTTTATTATCTATTGGAAGTTTTTTCACTTTCATGTATATAACATAGTGAAAAAAGTTATACAAACTAATTCATCCCTTAATTTTTAATACTATCAACAGGGCAACAGCTGAAGTTTCCATAGATGGTTAGCAGCTAGTGCTTGAAATACTGATTCACACCAACTAGTCAGCTGTTAATTATGTGATGTAAATACCAACAGGGGATTATGACACTAGTGAAGCAAAATGGAGGAAGAAATTACTCCAAGTTGCAGGAAGGAAAATAATGGTGGTATTTGTTTTGTACTTTCTGAGCCATTGTGTTTCAGTGGTAATGGTCCTTATAGCATTTTGGTTACACTTGCCCTGTTGGTATTTTGGGAGACTTTTGGATGGGCGGTGGGGGTGTGCTAATAATGGTATGTACATATGTTTGTTTTCCTGTGTGCCATTTTGTTTTTTGAAATAAATATCTTTTTGTTATGTGAAGTGTGTGATTGTCCCTGACAAGCTTTGAGATGTGATGAAAATGGCAGATGTTGGAACTCTAGGAGAATCACCTTTTTTCAACTTTGAAAATAATGAGTGGGGCTTCCTCGACTTTTTGTTACATTCATAAATATCTGTAGTAGAGTATGCTCACCTGTAGTGCACATTTTGAAATTGGTAGCCTGGTTTGCTTGTTGCCATGCAATTTTGAATTACAGCTGTGTTCAAGACAAAAATGTTAACATGCACAAATCTCCCCTTTTCACTGAATCATGTTCTCTTGTTATTGACTTCAGAGTTCATTGAATGTAATTGTAATCCTTTAGTGAACGGTTTGCTGAAAAACATGCATGTGTATGGACGTTTGCAATTATGGTCAGCTATGAAATGTATGGCTGTCATCTTCTGCATAGGAGATAATGGCAAAAGCGGTATGTGAATGTGGGCTGTCTGGTGGTAAAATCTGATATCTAGGACGATTCATGCAATATGAAATATTAGAACTAAATGACACTGGTTTCCTTACCAGTCATACTGACAACATTTACATTTTTGTTCAATTGAGCTGTTTTAAGATGCGTGTAATTCGCTCTGGATAAAAGCGTCGGTCTGCTAAATTACTCAATATAAATGTACATTTACCGATATAACTTGGAATGTATCAAGTGGTTTACTCCGACATAATCCATATTTATTTTAGATATTCTGAAAATGTAGTCTCCGCGTGCGTTAAATTCTAACCAATTTTCTAAAAATAGCCCGTCTTGACGTCACAACCAATCACGGATTAGTCGGGCGGGAGGGGTCGGTATAGGGCCAGTTTGCTACAGGCCTTGCATTTCGATAATGCTTTATTATGCACGAATAAGACGAACTTTTGGAAGCGGTGAATCACACCTGAATTTCTCGACCAATGAGTTAACCAAAATCAGCAAGGAAAAAACCAACCATTTGGCAAACAAGAAGAAAATAATTGATGACGTTATTAGCTGGTCTGAGAAGGCGGGCTAAAAAGACAAATTGACAGATACCAATAGACAAATCACAACATCACAACGATTGTATTTACTGATGCATATCCAATCAACAGTTGTCTCGTACTGTCTGTCACATAAGTATTGGCCAATGAGGTATATTCAGGGGGTGGATCTCTGAAGCAAGAGTTCGTCTCTCTGTAGTCTGAGGATTAATGGAGGGCTGTTGATTTTGGCAAGTAAACCACAGCTGATCGGATCTGAAACCTGAGAAATCGTCGGACCTGAGGGAGGGGCTGCTATCGATTTGCAATAATAATTACTTGGAAAAGTGGATATATAAGGTTTTTGTGTCGGAATACATTGGAAAGTAAAGGGCCTTTAGTGGGGTCTGTAAGTGACTGACTGACTGTTAGCTAGGAAGGCGACGATAGATAGATAAATAGCTCGCGAGCCAGCCAGCGAGCCAGGCGCGCCGAACCGGTTCGACGTTCTTGATTGTACCAGGTAGAGAGAGCTCAGCAACATTCGCAACAGAATTAGAGGGAAAACCGGCGAGCAAGCTAGGTTGTTGGCTAGCCATTGGCTGGCCAGCTAGCTAGCCTGTGCGGCTAGCTAGTTTACCCCCCCCCCAACCCCGGATAAAGGAAAAGTAGTAGCGGAGTACAATTGACTGTTTGCTAGTTAGCCATGATAACAGCAAGCTAGTAGCCAGCTTCCTCAAATACAGAACTCAAAAAGGCTCCTGAAAACTCAAAAGTATCCCAGATCCAAGGGATCCCTATCGGCCTGCAATCATGGGCAACGCGCCCACCGCCAAGAAGGGCAACGAGATGGAAAGTGGTGAGTTTACTTTGCTTCCTACTAGTAATTTAGTAGTACTAGCTAACAGTAACTAAGGGTTACATGTCTGCATTGCTACACGGGAGGGATGAAAGTAATATCCAATATGCATTCAAGATCCTCTTGCGGCCTAGTCATTACATGTATGTATTCTCTCCCATCTCCAGCCTTGTAAGCTTGTATGGTCAATTGTACGCGCCCCAGACCCCCTTTTCACTTTGGACTCTTGTTGATAAGATTGTGCGCTTATATATTATTATATAGCTATTAAGTATTGACCAAGGTAAAGCTTCTATCTTGAATTTCCAAAAGGTTAGTCTTGGTGTAGCCAGGAAACCCCCCAAAACCAGACGGGCAACTTGACACACGCCCATGTCAGCCAATTACCACTACATATATCTACCTACTGCATCCTATTTTCACAACAAATGCTCGGCCTAGGCTACCACCTGTCATACCTAGGGGTCATGTACAAAAGTTAGTTCTCTGCAGGACTGTCAATACTGAGTTTGATGTGAAACTCCAACTGAATTGACTACTACACTGCTCTTTCACCTGTGTGTTTGGTAGTACTGCATCTTTATCTAGGCCAGGGATGGGCAAATTTGAACTCTTAATTTGGGGCTGCAGTGGCTCAAGGGTCTGCGTAACCACATCGATACCCACACTTGCAGGCAGAGGCCTAGGCTCCAAAGAATGCCTTTTGGGGGCCCTAAGTGCTAAAGCCTTTTGGGGGCCCTAAGTGCTAAAGCCTTTTGGGGGCCCTAAGTGCTAAAGCCTTTTGGGGGCCCTAAGTGCTAAAGCCTTTTGGGGGCCCTAAGTGCTAAAGCCTTTTGGGGGCCCTAAGTGCTAAAGCCTTTTGGGGGCCCTAAGTGCTAAAGCCTTTTGGGGGCCCTAAGTGCTAAAGCCTTTTGGGGGCCCTAAGTGCTAAAGCTTTTGGGGGCCCTAAGTGCTAAAGCCTTTGGGGGCCCTAAGTGCTACATTTTAAGTTATAAGAGTTAATTTCCTGTAGTTCTACACATTTTGTCATGGGACGTAGAGAAACTGTTGCAGGTTAACAGTCAAGAGAAATGTTTTTAATATATGACTGCGAGTGACTAACAAAATCGATGGGTCGGTAATTCAACCATGATTACAACCAGTTTAGTTAGCCTAGTGGTAAACTCACTTACCAACCTAAAAAATGTTAACTTGCATAAGAAACTGCTGATGACCAACCACATTTTGCAATTGCACGTTGTGTATTCTACTATTGTGCTAAAGGCTACAGTTGCGGCTTTCAAGGAGCCGGGACACTAATCCGGACGCTTATGAGATATCCCGCTATGACCTCTGACGAGGCATCAAACAGGCAACGCGTCACAGGACTAAAATCAAATCATACTACGCTGGCTCTGATGCTCGTCGGATGTGGCAGGGCTTGCAAACTATCACAACTTACAAAGGGTAATTTAGCCACAAGTTGCCCAGTGTCACGAGCCTACCAGACCAGCTAAATGCCTTCTATGCTTGCTTTGAGGCAAACACCATTGAAACATGTATGAGAGCACCAGCAGTTCTGGATGACTGTGTGATCTCGCTCTCTGTAATACCGACGTTTCAAACAGACCATCATAGTGTCTGTACCCGAGAACGCCAAGGTAATCTATCTAAATGACTATCGCCCCGTAGCACTCACATCTGTAGCCATGAAATGCTTTGAATGGCTTGGTGCACAGCAACACCATCCCAGACACCCTGGACCCACTTCAGTTCGCATACTTCCCCAACAGATCCACAGATAACGCAATCTCTATTGCACTTCACACTGCCCTTTCCCACCTGGACAAGAGGAACACCTATGTGAGAATGCTTTTCATTGACTACAGCTCATTGTTGAACATCATGGTGCCCTCCAAGCTCATCACTAAGCACTGGAACCTGGGACTGAACAACTCCATCGATCAACTGGATCCTGGACTTCCTGATAGACCCCCCCCCCAGATGGTGAGGTTAGACAACACACCCACCACACAAACCCTCTACACGGGGGCCCCTCAGTGTTGCGTGCTTACTCCCATCCCGTACTCCCTGTTGACCCACGACTGCGTGGCCGTGCATGACTCCCAACATCTTCATTAAGTTTTCTGATGAGACAATGGTGGTAGTAGACCTGATCGCAGTCAATGATGAGACCGCCGTTAGAGAGGTCAGTGGCCTGGCAGTGTGGTTCCAGGACAACAACCTCTCCCGTAGCGCCAGAAAGACAAAGGAGCTGATTGTGGACCACAGGAAATGAAGGGCTGAACACTTCCCCGTCCACATCAACGGGGCTGTAGTGGAGCAGGTCAAGCACTTCAAGTTCCTGGTGTCCACATCACTAAGGAATTAACATGCTCCACACTAGAGGTAGACTGATTAATCGGAATGGCCGATTTAATTAGGGCCGATTGCAAGTTTTCATAACAATCGGAAATCAGTATTTTTGGGCGCCTATTTGCTTTTATTTTTATACCTTTTATTTAACTAGGCAAGTCGGTTAAGAACACATTCTTATTTTCAATGTCGGCCTAGGAACAGTGGGTTAACTGCCCCCTTCAGGGGCAGAACAACAGATTTTCAACATGTCAGCTCCGGGGATCCAATCTTGCCACCTTACAGTTAACTGGTCCAACGCAATAACGACCTGCCTCTCTCTTGTTGCACTCCGCAGGCATTTACCTGGTACGCGATTGCAGTAAGCCAAGGTAAGTTGCTGGCTAGCATTAAGCTATCTTATAAAGCAATAAATCATAATCACTACTTAACTACACATTGATATTACTAGATATTATCTAGCATGTCCTGTATTTCATATAATCTGACTGAGCATACTTAGATACTTGTATCTGACTGGCGGTGGTAGGCAGAAGTGGCGCGTAAACATTCATTCAAACAGCACTTTCGTGCGTTTGCCTGCAGCTCGTCGTTGTCGTCAAGCATTGCACTGTTTATAACTTCAAGCATATCAACTCCAGAGATAAGGCTGGTGTAACAGTGAAATGACTGGCTAGTTAGCATGCGCTAATAGCGTTTCAAACGTCCTCGCTCTGAGCCTTGCAGTGGTTGTTTACCTTGCTCTGCATGGGTAACGCTGCTTCGAGGTGGCTGTTGTCGTGTTCCTGGTTCGAGCCCAGCGAGGAAGCGGCGGACGGAAGCTATGCTGTTACACTGGCAATACTATAGTGCCTATAAGAACATCCAATAGTCAAAGGTGAATGAAATACAAATGGTATAGAGGAAGTAGTCCTATAATTCCTATAATAACTACAACCTAAAACTTCTTACCTGGGTATATTGAAGACTCATGTTAAAAGGAACCACCAGCTTTCAAATGTTCTCATGTTCTGAACAAGGAACTGAAACGTTAGCTTTCTTACATAGCACATATTGCACTTTTACTTTCTTCTCCAACACTTTGTTTTTGCATTATTTAAACCAAATTGAACATGTTTCATTATTTATTTGAGGCTAAATTGATTTTATTGATGTATTATATTAAGTAAAAAAGTTTCAGTATTGCTTTCAGTATTGTTGTAACTGTCATTATTACAAATACATTTCAAAATCGGGCCGATTTAATCGGCATCGGCCTTTTTGGTCCTCCAATAATCGGCAGCGGCTTTTGGTCCTCCAATAATCGGCAGCGGCTTTTGGTCCTCCAATAATCGGTCGCCCTCTCGTCCACACACCAACACGTTGTTAAGAATGCACAACAAAGCCTCTTCCCCCTACAGGAGGCAGAAAGGTTTGGCATGCGCCCTCAGATCCCCAAAAACTTCTACAGCTGCACCATTGAGAGCATCTTGACTGACTGCATCACTGCTTAGTATGTTACCCCCTTGGCATCCAACCGCAAGGCGCCACAGTGGGTAGTGCGTATGGCCCAGTACATCACTGGGGCTGAGCTCTCTGACATCAAGGACCGCTATACTAGTTGGTGTCAGAAGGCCGTAAATGGTCAGGTTCCAGCCACCCAAGTCAGACTGTTCTCTCTGCTACTGCACGGCAAGCGGTAACGATGCACAAAGTCTGGAACCAACCGGACCCTGAACAGCTTCTACCCCCCCCCCCCCCCTTAAGCCATAACACTACTAAATAGTTAGTCCAGGTAGCTATTTGCTTATCTGCATTGACCCTCTTTGCACCAACTCTTTTGACTCATCTCACATGCTGCTACTGTTTATCTATCCTGTTGCCTAGTCACTTTTTATGTTACCTTTTAACTAGGCAAGTCAGTTAAGAAAAAATATTTACTCTGACTGCCTAGGAACAGTGGGTTAAATGCGTTGTTCAGGGGCAGAGCAACAGATTTTACCTTGTCAGCTCAGGGATTCGATCTAGCAACCTTTCAGTTACTGGCCCAGCACTCTTAACCACAATGCTACCTGGCTACTTTACCCCTACCTATATGTATATATCTATGTCAATTACCTTGTGCCCCAGCACATTTGTCTCGGTATTGGTACCCCGTGTATATAGCCAAGTTATCCTTACTCATTGTGTATTTATTCCTTGTTATTATTTTTGTCTATTTTTCACTGCATTGTTGGGAAAGGCCTGTAAGTAAGCGTTTCACTGTTAAGGCGCCAGCATGCTTCTGTTCGGCTGGCGCCTAGCTGAACGAGGATGCTTGCATATTCCCTTAAGACCTTTGCTTGAAAAATGAAAGGGGGCAATAGTACTATTTGTCCGTTTTGAGACACCGTAGCCAGTATACACTTCCTCAATTATAATTAATCTATCTCAAGAATTCTGTCATGTTGACGTTTTTGCAGAGTTCTTAGTCACGCAATTTTACATCTAAGATGTTTGGTGCAGTGATTTGTAATTAAAAAAAAATGTGCATGGAAAAAAAAAAAAGAGTATTTCGTTGAATGAAAAATACTTTATTGAAGTGTCCCTACTGTTGACCAATCACCGACGGGGCTCTGAACTCTGCTTGCTTCCAGGAAAAATGTTGTGGGCCCGAACAGTCGGGGAAAACCTTCTCCGAAGTCCAAAGACAACGTCACAATGTCGTCGTCATATATGGACAAACTCTACCGAACTGTTTCGGCTGGGAAGCATGCAGACCCCTTTAGTCTACACCGTTTGTTTTACGAAGCATGTGACAGAATCAAATGTTATAACGCTCAAATGTATGTTCAGACTGAGTCCACCCCTCCCCAAAATATTATATATTATAAAAAAATTGTTTGGAAATTGATCCAAGTGGTGGCCACAGGCTGCCAGTTTCCATCCCTGGTCTAGGCCAATCAGTGCCACTACAGAGGCACACCTGTCAGGTATCAGGGGAAGATCCTCTACTTTCAGTGTAAATCGCAATGTATAGGACATAAACACACTACAGATGTCCTTTTTGGATGCAGCTTTTCAGGAGAAATAGTCAGCCTAGTTTGGAATAGAGGATAGAATGGTCCTTGTTATGTTCCTCTTTTTTGTGACTTCAGTGTTTATCCCTGCTAGCCTATACAACTTTAAGAAGCCAAACATTGCCAGATGTCTGACTGTTTATTTATATAATGGATGTTACTCAGGGGGAACCCCAATGTAAACACAGTAGTGGTCATCAGCCTTGAATCCCACACTGTACTTGACTGAAGGAGAGAGGAGGGTGTGGTGGGACACTGAAGGCACAGGGGCGGGGTCATATGATGCGGGTGGTGTGATCCTCTCCAGGCTAAACCGTGATACTGAGGAGTCTCTTGAACATCATGTGATGAACAGCATTTAGAACAAGAACGCTCTGTGTGCCCTCCTGCCCATCTCTGGGTCGCGGCTCCCTCTCAAGCTGCTCTGCACAGCTTTTAGCCTGTGCCATCCATTTGTTTCCCCGCTGCTTCCCTTTTCCTCCACTGTCTCTCTGCTTCCCTATAAGTGGTAACTGTCTCTCCCTCATTGATATCCTGGTCTTTTTAACCCTCTGTAACTGAAGTCCCGAGTGTGTCCTGAGCAGGTTTGGAAAAACAGTGTTGTGTAGGCTATGCATCCATAACACTAGCTGTTACATTGGCGTGCTCTTGGTTGGAACGGGTGTCTGTGAAATGAGCCTCGGCTGCTTGTAGAGCATACATGTGAAGAGCAGACCAGCCTGGTAGCATTAACCCTGGTCTTTGGGTCTATGTCCCACTGAAATGAGGCATCAGAGATCACTGCTCCACCGCCTCAGTTGTCTAAGCACACAGCTTTGTTTTTAAATGGTATTAATGTCGTGTTAATGGAGGGATTAGCGGAGAGCTGCACACTGCTAAGATCCGACCCCTGGGCGGAGGCAGAGGTCCCAGACCCGTCAGAGGTTTGTCCACATGCCATGCTTGACATCCTTATCGGCCTGGATGGCCTCTATGGGCCCGCCCTGATCCCCAGAGACAGGTGCTGACCGGGGGTTCAGGCACTTACGCCCACCACGGCAGGGCAGCTATTTTAGGACAACATGCAGCCCGCTCTGAGAGACGAGACTATAGAGGACGGTGAGGCTTAGGTCCGGTTCAGGTGGACCCTGTCTCTCAGCCCGGCCTGCCCTCTCTTCCCTGATACAGACGGACATAGGGGAGGCGTTGCTGTGGAGAGCTGAGCCAGGGCCCACAGGAAGGAGCAGGGTGGACAGTGTATGAGCTCAGGCAGGAAGTGGAGGAGCCTCTGGATTCATTGCTGCAGAGTGTCAGGCTTTGTCTCTACCTACATAACATGGCAGGACAGCTTCAAGTCTAGTCAGATATCCTCCTATACAGAATCCTCCAAGGGTCGGTGGTGCTCCACTTGTCTCGAAGTTCAGGGCTCTCTCTGAAGGACACTTTTTCCTTGCTAGTTGCTACAGGTCCTAGGCTGGTGCCATGTCGATGCTGCACAGGCTGGCGGAGGCTGTTCCAGCACGCTGGGCCCTGTCTGGGAAACACCAGCGGTGGGGGGAGGGAAGACACTGCCAGCCACAGAAGGAGCCAGAAGCCCACTGCTGGAGTGAGTGACTGACTGGAGCAAGGGGCGGAGCCTGTTCCCACGACACTCACGAGGGAGAGGAGTGATTGGTTGGAGTGGCTTGAGGGGGCAGGTGGATGTGACTGGGTGTGTCAGCTGTCCGTACACACAATCGCAATGTTTTCCAGTTCTCTTGTCGATTCTGTGCCCCCTGTGCGTTTTACTATACTTGTGAGTAACAAATGTTCTCACATGCTAAACCATCTAAAATTCTGAAGTGTGGACATTTTGCTGATTCTCACTTGTAAAAAGGCAATGTTGGGGTTAGAGTTAGGTTTAGCGAAAATAGGATTATGAATGTGAATCCATTTTCTTTGTCCCCAAAAAGTTGTCACGTATTTTAAGACATAGCTGTGTGTTGTGCAGGATGACTATGCTTTGGTCCGTGTTCTACGGAAGTAGACTCAATTTGATTAGCTTTGGTTTTTGCCTAGATTAGTTGTTTTTTTGTACTGATGTTGTGTGGCCAACACACACAAAGCTCTTTTGATTCAGCACCTGCTGTTTTTGTTCTGTTGCCTGGTGTCGGCTGCGTCACAAAGTTCCAGGAAGCCGTTTGTCTGTCTCCCGGGAAACCTGTCGGTTTGTCTGTCCAGCGTGGTTCCCTCTATGTGCTCTGGGCCACGTGTCTGTCTCGGGGACAATATGTCTGACTCACCCTAGCTTCCTTCAATCTGGGTTTGCATATCTGAACATGTCATTCCATTGTTGTCTACAGTCCTCTGTGTGGGTACTGCTCAGTAGTCAGTCCCTCTGTATGAAATGACATGCATTTGGCCCTGTGACGCTACACTGTCAAGGTGGAGCTTTCACTGTGGCTATAAATATGTGGGTGGCTGGCGGGGTGGTTTACACTGGCTTGCATAACAGGGCCAGGCTGGTATTTGTATAGCACAGCACTTCTTGACTCTTTTAAAGGAACTTTGTTCTTCTGGGCATGCTCAGATACTCTTGTAAGAATGCCCAGTCACTCTCACCTCTTGTAACTCCAAGTGCTGAGTGAGCCTAAGTACCTGACAGTACAGTGGCCAGAGAATCAAACCACGAGGACTGTAAGGACTGAGGTCTGTGAAGTGGCTGGGTTGTGGACTTATCGCTCATTTCCTCTGGACTCTCTCACACCCAACGGATGTCTCTCTGCATCCTTGTTGTCTTTCTGCTTCCTCTCTCACCATCTCCCCCTCTCACTTCACTCTATATATATTCTTCTCCCCCGCCACGTCTCTCAGCTCCACTCGTCCACTGTCCTAATGCGTTGCCTGCGGGCTGTGTGCTCTATAAATTAGGTCTGATGTGGTTTGGCGGGCTCCAGAGTATGAAATCTCGGTCAGCGCGTCCCAATCTAACCCCCTGTGCCTGCGTCACAGGGTCCCAGGGGAGAGATGGGATTGATCGGGACATCGATCCTGGACGCAGGAGCACAGTGATGTGTTGCATTGGGCACTAGAGGGCATGTGTTTTAGCTGTGGTTGGTTTTGTGACTGCTGTGGTTTTTCTTTAGAAAAGCTCTTTCGAAAACATCTGAAATGGTTTCACACCGTCCTGCTGTGGCATCTCACATGGGTACTTACATAGACCCAGGAGGTTTTCCTGATCACATGATCTGAGCAGAAAACCCCTTGGTTTACTGATGGGTTGTGTTGATGAGAGTAATATTGATGGTGCCAGGAATTCAGGTTGATCTCCTGGTTTGACAGAACAGAGGACTGTCATGACTTTTTCCATAGGAGAGATCCTCTCTGGGCTTCATAAATATAACCCCTGGCTGTGGTGATGCCCCTCCCCCTCCCCTGGTGACCAGGCCCCTGCTGTTGATGTGTGTTTACAGGATCGGGAGCAGGAGGTAGAACTGTGTGCAGAATAAATATAGATACAAACGGCGCACAGGTCCAATTGATCTATGCGAGTTGTTGTAACGAGAGCAGAGCACTGTGGGCTTTATTTGGCTCTGGACTACCAGGGGCTCTGGCTGCTGAATGAGCTCTGCTCTTTGCCAGTACACAAGACAGACAGACGAAACTGGAATGTGAATGTAGAAGGTGAGAGAAGAAACCAAGGAAGTTGAAGGTTGTCTCTGTTTCTGGACGTAATGGGAGAAGTGGCGATGAGCCAACCACTGTGAGGAAGAAGAGGCAGGTGGCGACGTAGAAGGGCAGGGGCTGATGTCAGGCTCAGAGAGCCACAGGAAGAGCTCCAGGAGGCATGGTAGCAGGAAGAGGGAGTCTGGGTCCACCTCTGGCTCCCGGGGCTGCAGAGGCTGCGATTTGCAGCACCAGAGATGCCATAGTGATCCCTGACGGTAAGGGGGGTGGCAGTGAGAGGAAGGCTAGGAATCATCTTCCACCCATCAAATGGTATTCGTGGCAGCCAAGCCTCGCAAAACTAACAAAAGGCTGCACTAGATCAAGTCAATTCCACTTGGGCCATTGTTGGCTTAACTGTTGAGCTGTTTGATAGCTAGACGCAACTTCCCTACTTAGTTGTGGCTGTAGGCCTACAGTATGGAAGGAGTGTCCTCTCTATGGGAGACTATGTTGGGGTTTACTTAGCTGGGAATAAAGGAACAAACTGACTGAGAAATGTACTCTCCCAGGAGACTAGTCTGCTTTTCTTCTCAATGGCTCTGGCATGGGAGCAACATGGTTGTAGTCATGTTTTATATGAACTGGTCAGTGCTGCTCTCTGGTCTTCCTCTCTGTTGGAGTTCTCCAGAGAGAGCTGCTAGAGGGCTGTAAGTGTGTTTATAGCCCCTTGTGAATGGAGAAAAGCAGAACCACTGAGGAGATATTAGTGCTGATCACAAGGATCTGTATGGCTTTGAGTTTTGACTTAGTGATGCTCCAGAGGTTTTGTATACTTTCATCCAGTAGTTTTGAGATGTTTTCACGAGCCAAAATGGTTCCCCAACAATTGTGTACAAAGTCATCCATTTTGTATGATATGTTACGAATTCCAATTCTTACAATATATTGCGAATTAAGTGTTTATACTATGAAAGGGGACAAGCACGCAGCTCGCAACAAAAATGTTTATGGAATTTAAGGATTGCGGGCGTTCTCCAGATTACAGATGGTGTGTGTAAGGCTATCCATGTGTGAGCCATAAATTGACACAGAAGATTTTCGAGATCTGTTTAATCTCTTTTTAATTTAAAGAAAATTGCATACTGGTTTAAGAGGTGACAGATTTAAGTGTTCAGCTTTCCTGATCGATTTACTGTAGTGTACGTTTTCTCCCTCTCAGCCCTCTGTATCCTATAGTAGTATTAATAGTACTGCTTACTAGTAGCAGGCAGCCAGCCAGCCAGCCAGCCAGTGTTGACTGGTACTGGTACTTTCATACAAGTAGCAACCAGCCACTGTCCTCAGTGTTGAGGCATAGATAGATATGAGCTGGGATTAATGAGGAAGGGCTGGTATCTACATGTTCCCACAAAGCACAGTGATCAGCCCAATAAAGATAAGAGGAAGAGATGTGCTGCACTTCTGCATGTGATGCCCTGTCTGTGTGCATTAGAGCTAGAGTGTGTGACTGTATAAAGGTTATGATAAGTCACTTTGGAGTGGATAAAATCTCTCCCACATTCACTGGCACAGAGACCGTAATGCATTCACACACAATACATTCACATAGACTGCCTGTATCGATTGGCTTTCTGCTCTCGTTCTGACATGGCTGGAGGAGTAAGTATTAGATAACCTGACCTCAGTTGATTTGGCTTCAACATCCCAGTGGAAATGAGCCCCTGTCTGTGTGGCCAGAGTGAGGAGATGGACAGCCTTGGAGCTGGGCTACACATGGGATATACTTGTGCCACCAGTATGGTACACGACTCATTCTATCACACGCTCAAGTTCATCTCCAAAATATCACTATTTAGCCTTACAGAGAAGTCTTTATATTCTAGCTCTGGTCAGTGGTTAAAGACGTGAACCTCTGCTGAACTGTATCACAACATCCTCGTTCTCATCTAAATGTGTCTGATGGAATCAGTGTGTCGTGAAGAAGGGTAGGTGCTAAACCATCTGTTGCTCTGTTACAGTGAAGGAGTTTCTTGCCAAAGCCAAGAGGATTTCCTCAAGAAATGGGAGAATCCAGCACAGGTGAGTTAGGAAAGAGGGAAGTGTGGAATGAATGACAGGCCTGCACCCGCTCAAGACCCCAGCATACCAGCCCAGTGTCAATCACGCCTGGGTGAGAAGGGAAGTGGGCCCTCTGCTGGATCTAACTAGAATCACATTTTGTTGGAACTTCATATTTTTATGCTTTGGGGCATACACAAAAAATGAGCCTGGTCAGAATAGAATGATATCTTTACTGATTATGTGCAGCATTTAGCATAACACTTCCCCTCCTTTTTCTTTTAGCTTAACACAAGTTTAATTTGCTATTGTAGTAATGTAAGGAATGACTCATACCTTTGCTGCATGTGTGCATTGGCAGGACTAACAGTTGCCTGACGCATTGCACTTTTGAATGTCTCAGTCCGTATCATATCCTGCTTTTGCCTGTTTTTTTTACAGGACAGTGTGAAGTTTGATAGGTAGTTTGAGTCCAGTGTTGCTACTCAACCTGACTCTGGCACCCTGATAGGCATTCTGGGTGTTGGGCTTGTTTCCCTGTTCTAACTGACATGCTCTCCTCTCCAGAACACCGCAGCCTTGGATGGCTTTGACCGTCTGAAGACCCTGGGCACGGGCTCGTTTGGTCGAGTCATGCTGGTCAAGCACAAAGAGTCGGGCCAGCATTTTGCCATGAAGATACTTGACAAACAGAAGGTATGGTAATGTGATTTCATTCAAATTCAGTTAGTGAATTGACTCCAAGTCCTCTTTTACAGTACATGTAGATATTTTTATATTAATGAATACACATTTGTATTAATCTTTTGATTTATGTGACATGGATCTGACCCCCCCAACCCTGGTGCTGTTACTGTCTCTCAGCCCATTAGTCAGAGATGTAGGGGCTCTCCTTGCTTAACAAGGTGTCCTGGTTTGTTCCCCTCAGGTGGTGAAGCTGAAGCAGATAGAACACACGCTGAATGAGAAACGCATCCTGCAGGCCGTCAGCTTCCCTTCCTGGTGCGGTTGGAGCACTCTTTCAAGGTACTGCTGGACGCGCGTGTGGGTGCATGCATTCGTGTGTGTGTCAGGGTTTCCATTCGCTGGTAATGGCCAACTTTCGGCTTTTTTTTTGTATTGTCTTTTTTAAGGTGCGAAGTAAAATCGGCACTGGCCCATGGTCCGGAGAAGGAAAAATACCCTTTGCAAATATATATTTATATATATAATTTTGGCCTCATCATTGATGGATGTACCAGTTGATGTAAATACGTTTGACCGAATATCGGTATGTGTTAATTTGCATAATTTTGTGGAATTCAATTGGCACGTGTGTGTGTGTGTGTTCATTATGTCTCTTATCACAAGTGCACAGCATACCGATACGGAACCTTTGAGAGGAGAAATCTGTCAGACGACGCTTTATAAGCCCAATCATTGCGCAATAATTCTAAATTGTGTGTTAAAAATAGTTAATGGGCCATGATTAAAAATAACTCATATTTTTGTTTCTCAACTGGTAATTGAAGTGTGCTTCCTGTTCACCATTCAAATGCATAGGCAACAAAGGCAGGCTTCAGCAGTGCGTTTAAATTGTAGTTTGCATTTTGAGAACCTATAGCTACTTTATTATTTGAAATGTTTTAGTACATATTATGAGGCATGTTTTACCTTGCTTCAAAGTAGCCCAGGCAAAAAAAAATGTATTGTCCGGTAGCCAAATGCCCGCTCTCATGTCGCCTTGGTGCATTGCTGCACTTTGAGCTGAACGTTCTGATCTGTTGCATCGCATTCATTTCTGTTTTTATGTAGCCAGGCCTACTGGTTATATGAATTTGGGCTCTATCGTCCCACAACTGTCGCAGTCTATTTGGGCTATTTCTTTCTCGACAAGCTGACCAATAGAGTAGGCCAACGTCAATCTACTATCCCCCATAGTAGAAACATGGGCTCATAGGGGGTGTGTCCAAAAGGCTAGGGGAAGCTAAGCTTTCCCAAAGTAAATTGAGTTAAATTGCCAAAATGATTGTAGCCTAATTTGCCTACTCCTGTCTATACAGAAAGAAAGAAATACAATCATTCAAATGAGGCTACTAAAGCATGAATTGGCCACAGAGGAACATTAGCTTCCACTAGCCTTAAAAAATAAGTTGTGGATTGTTTTAAATTGCATTGCCTGCAGTCGGAAGGAAAGGCAGCGTGCGCAGTTTGGGTTGCCACTGTCATTGAAAAGTAGAGGCCCATCTAGGCATATTGCAATATTTAAAACTCCATTGTGGGGAAAACACAGTTTGGAAAGCATGTGGCTATTTCTGTAAAGAGAAGACAATGGAAAGACAACTGTCTTTTAGTTATCAAAATTCAACTTAGGTTTACTGTTTATCTTATTGGCAACAGCGGAGAGCATCGGCCAGATCACCGGTGACTGTGCACTGCTCATATTCACTGATCATTGTTGGGTCAGTGCCACAAGTTTTTTTTTTTTTTTTTTTGGACAATCATTTCCTCCAGTTTAGTTTGCCCTCCTTCTATTTGTCTCCCCTTCTCTCTCCGGCCTTTTCTATGGACAACGTTGTTTTTATTGATCTGTTGCTCAATGGCAGCAGAGTAGGCTACCCTGTCATTTGTGGTAAAGATTCTGCTAATGTCTCCAGTCACACAAGGTGTCGTAGAATTGAATGAGATGTGTTTTTCCCATGCACATAAAGAAGGGTGTCTGCTGTAGCCCAGGCATCTACGCTATATGCACACAGCCATGCATACAACTGTTTATACAAACATTTGAGTTATATTATTAGCCTAAATTATGACTATCCAATATGCTCATCACATTACAAATAGCCTACTATCTTACATAAGTCTGCAAATGCCATGATGCATGGAATGTTTTATTATAAAGGTGCAATTTGTTATGGTGAATATGTGCTTCCCCAAAGTTTAGACTCACGCTCCGCCTGTGCATAGGCTAGTGGTTTTACTATTTGTTACTGGTCTTGTGGGCTGAGGGAAAGTACATGTGGACAGTTATTCTAACATCTTCAAAGTGTGCAGTAAGGGGACACGTCATTGCATCCTGGGCTTGCATGTTCTGTTATGATTAATTACCATAATCTAAATGTGATTCCTGTCATTCTGAGCACCCTGGGTGGACCCCCTAATCAGGTTACGCTCCCAATTCAAATGTGTCTGGTCAATTTTAAATGCGGTCAAATGTCCGGTGCCACATTTTCCTAACGGAACATACTTCCACGTTTGTGTGTGTGAAGGTGAGGTTCACAACTCAACTGTGAAATATTTCTCTCTGTAGGACAACACTAACCTGTATATGGTGATGGAGTATGTCCCTGGCGGTGAGATGTTCTCACATTTAAGGAGAATTGGCAGGTTCAGGTGAGTCTGTTACTGGTCTACTGTTGGAAATATAACCAAATAGCTACAGTAGTTAACCCTCCCCATTTTCCATAGACCATGACTCCACAACAGCCTCCTAGTAAATATATTGTGGTGTCCACGTTACCCTCTGACCTCTCGCTCTCTCTGACTGCAGTGAGCCCCACGCCCGCTTCTACGCCGCCCAAATTGTTCTGACCTTTGAATACCTTCACTCACTGGACCTCATCTACCGAGATCTGAAACCAGAGAACCTGCTCATTGACAACCAGGGATACATACAGGTGAGAATACACACATAGTCAAATGGCTAGCTAGCTATCCAGGTAGGACTAATGGAGAACAAGCATGGGTGTGCTGTACATATGACACATGAAATGCATTATACATGCCCTGATTTTGTAGATGCTCTTAAATAAATAAACCTTGGTACACAATTGAATTTAAATTCGGCCAAACTGAATGATAAGGAGGGTGAAGAGGTTGATTTTAATTTAAAAAGACAATAGTGTAATGATGAGTTTGTCTCAGAAGCAAATCATTTAACTGCGCTCCTTGCTGGTTAATACCATTCTCTTTTATGTTTTACTTTGTAAAAGATGCCGTTAAGGAACTAATTTATTTACTATAACTCTATTACTAATGTATTGTAAGGGAAAGGAAAACATGCTATGTGTTGCAGTAGGCCTTTAGAAAAATGCCAAACATATCCTTGACTCTATCCAAGGAAGCAAACGATGCCAATCCACTAAATGGATGGAATGGGTGAGAATTGTGCAAGTTACTTCACAATCTAATTGAAATTAGGCCTAACTGAATGATATGGGTGAAGAAGTTTATTTAATCTGGAACAACAATGGCGTAATGAGTTTTATGCTTATTTATCAGCATCGACGCCCATGTTAATAATTTGACAGTGCCTTGCAGATTGCTACAATTCTCTTTACGTTTTACTTTGTGCTTATGTTTGCTACACCTTGGGGGTTGATCTGCATCTGATACATATGCTGAAGGGAACGCACGGCAACGGTCTCTAGCGGCTGCTGGTAGGCTGAATGGCCAGGCGGTTCAAGTGTTAAAGGGATCACATGCTAGCTGATACCATAGACTTCCAGTGATTATGCTAAAACTAGTTAACATTGGCTCGCAAAACTACCTCTAACTTCCTTCATACTGGACACAGAAACATAAAAATGGTATCCACAAGTTCATCTGACTCTGGGGAAGTAGATAAAGGGCATCATTGCCAAAATCCTGGAAGTATAACTTTAAGCGAATGTCAGAACTGAACTGTTTGTCATTGCTGAGACATCTGTGTTCCTCCCAGGTAACAGATTTTGGTTTCGCAAAGCGAGTGAAGGGCCGGACCTGGACGCTGTGTGGCACTCCGGAGTACCTGGCCCCTGAAATCATCCTTAGCAAAGTGAGTGGTCACCCAAACCCCCGGCCTGCCGTCGCACCTCGTATTCATAACAACACTGGGGTTATTACCATGACACAGCAAAGATCATGTCACTACAGCCACTCACAAGCAGCTCTGACCATGATTACAACCGCTGACTAGAGAAGAGCTTATGTATGACACATCCCATTCTTTCTTTTTGTGCTTAGTTCTGCCTCTTTCCCTGGGAATCTAACACTCCTCTTTCTCTCTACCCCCCCCACCAGGGTTATAATAAGGCGGTGGACTGGTGGGCTCTGGGCGTGCTGATTTATGAGATGGCTGCTGGCTATCCTCCCTTCTTTGCTGACCAGCCCATTCAGATCTATGAGAAGATTGTATCAGGGAAGGTGAGTACATCAGACAGAAACCCAGATTACACTCTTCCTTTAAGACCTGCTTTCAGTACCAGTCAGATAGGGCAGTTCATTGTAATTTACCTCCAAACTAATTAGCTGTCTGTAGCTAGGTTTCCATCCAATTTGAAACAAATTTTCATGTGAGTGTTCTAAAATATGCATAAAACAATATGCACATTTTCCCACCAGAGATGTTTCTATCAAATAGACTTGTGGTGAATAAAAGGCTGTGCGTGATGACGTACTGCACATAGTAATGTTTGAGGTCAATTCCCATGTCCCGAAATGGAAAGATCCATGTTAAATGGGTTTCTATCGAAATGATCAACTCTACTGATGGTTTCGTCACAAACTGTTGTTTATATAGCGACCGTGTCCATTCTGGTCTGGGCATGTGTGCTCGAGCCAACATCTCGCAGATACAGTGCTAGTAGGCTACCTACGTTATGAGATTATTATGGATAAGAGCAATATTATTTGGGGGTCAAACGGCAGCCAAGTATCGATCATCATGTCACCAGAATAAGACCCTCAATATTTATAGGAAAGGAGAATCAAGCTCATCACTTCTACTTTCACCACCCTGTGAAGTTCAGAACTTATTTCATCTGTAGCTTAATAAACTGCATGCTTTTGCGAGTCGAAGTGAGAGGATCACACAACGTATCATTGCGTGACTCCAAGTTTACTTCGGTATGATGGTCATTATATCAATATTTACGCATAAAGGTGTTTCCACTGCCATTTCTCACATTTCCTTTTAGAGACACAAAAAGAATCCAACATGGGCCTCCCGGGTGGTGCAGTGGTTAAGTGCGCTGTACTGCAGCACCAGCTGTGCCACCAGAGACTTTGGGTTCGCACCCAGGCTCTGTCGTAGGAGGAGGTCCGTGGGGCGACGCACAATTGGCATAGCGTCTAGGTTCGGGAGGGTTTGGCCGGTAGGGAAATCCCTGTCTCATCGCGCACCAGCGACTCCTGTGGTGCGCGCTAACCAAGGTTGCCAGGTGCACGGTGTTTCCTCCCACACATTGGTGCGGCTGGCTTCCGAGTTGGATGGCGCTCTGTTAAGAAGCAGTGCGGCTTGGTTGGGTTGTGTATCGAAGGACGCATGACTTTAAACCTTCGTCTCTCCCGAGCCTGTACGGGAGTTGTAGCGATGAGACAAGATAGTAGCTACTAAACAATTGGATACCACGAAATGAGGGAGAAAAAGGGGTTTAAAAAAGAGATT
>NW_027010960.1:22500-27306 GCF_036934945.1 Oncorhynchus masou masou | reverse complement strand
CATACAGGGGGTGGTCCACCCAGGTCTGACCTAGCCTTCATCACCACCTAGCGCACTAACCAACATACAGGGGGTGGTCCACCCAGGTCTGACCTAGCCTTCATCACCACCTGGTGCGCTAACCAACATACAGGGGGTGGTCCACCCAGGTCTGACCTAGCCTTCATCACCACCTAGCGCACTAACCAACATACAGGGGGTGGTCCGCCCAGGTCTTACCTAGCTTTCAGCACCACCTGGTGTGCTAACCAACATACAGGGGGTGGTCCACCCAGGTCTGACCTAGCCTTCATCACCACCTAGCGCACTAACCAACATACAGGGGGTGGTCCACCCAGGTCTTACCTAGCCTTCATCACCACCTGGTGTGCTAACCAACATACAGGGGGTGGTCCACCCAGGTCTGACCTAGCCTTCATCACCACCTAGCGCACTAACCAACATACAGGGGGTGGTCCGCCCAGGTCTTACCTAGTGTACATACACAGATTACATACTACGGGTTATGTATGCCTGCAGGCCTCTGGCCTAAACACTCCCAAGGTGCCCCCCCCACCTCAGGAACAAATAAAACAGAATAAACGACTAATACTTTAAGTGAACAATTGTAATAATAAAAAAAAAACACTTAAGTCCTACGAGCTCCTGAAGTAGCAGCTACAAAATCATATCAACAAAACTTTCACTGACCAACAACCAACACAGGTAATAGCAGAGACAGCTGTGTACCCTGACGAGAGGGAGGGGTCAGAGCTCCAATCAGCGATTGGGGCTGACCAATCAGCTGCTTTAGATTTCCAGGAAGCCATTTCCTGAAATACACACACACAGATACTGGGGAACGTAACAGTCTCTCTCTCTCTCTCACACACACACACAGACACGCCACACACACACGTTAGGGCACACACACACACACACACACACACACACACACACACACACACACACACACACACACACACACACACACACACACACACACACACACACACACTCAAACACACTCACTTTCTGTCTCTATTCTCTATCGCTCACACACACTCACTCACAAACCTTTCTGTCACACACACAAACACACACCCACACATGTTCTGTCACACACACACACCTCTTCCTCAGAAACTCAAGGCCCCGTAGAGACAGATCTAATCCAGTTAAAATGATTGTGATTCTCAGCCTGGGGGGAAACCATCTATCTCTTGTATTTAGTGTGTGTGTGTGTGTGTGTGTGTGTGTGTGTGTGTGTGTGTGTGTGTGTGTGTGTGTGTGTGTGTGTGTGTGTGTGTGTGTGTGTGTGTGTGTGTGTGTGTGTGTGTGCGTGTACCATCCATCTTCTGTATTGAATAGAGTAGAGACAGGTGAAGGGGACATAGCTAGAGGGGACGTAGCTGGCTAGGCTTGAGCTCCATTACACACACACACACAGAGAGAGAGAGAGAGAGAGCTCCACTTCCTAACCTCCTGCCAAATGTATGACCATTTTAGAGACACATATTTCCCTCAGATTACACAGATCTCACAAAGAATTTGGAAAACAAACCTGATTTTGATAAACTCCCAAATCTACTGGGTGAAATACCACAGTGTGACGTCACAGCAGCAAGATGTGTGACCCGTTGCCACAAGAAAAGGTCAACCGGTGAAGAACAAGCAATCTCATTTGACCTTCTGGTACTCTTAACTATTTGTACATCGTTACAACACTGTATATGTAGATAATATGACTCATTCTATGAACTGCTTATAAGAACTCATGCTATGAACTGCTTATAAGAACTCATGCTATGAACTCACCCTATGAACTCACTCTATGAACTGCTTATAAGAACTCATGCTATGAACTCATCCTATGAACTCATGCTATGAACTGCTTATAAGAACTCATGCTATGAACTCACCCTATGAACTCACTCTATGAACTGCTTATAAGAACTCATGCTATGAACTCACCCTATGAACTCATGCTATGAACTGCTTATAAGAACTCATGCTATGAACTCACCCTATGAACTCATTCTATGAACTGCTTATAAGAACTCATGCTATGAACTCATGCTATGAACTCATGCTATGAACTCATGCTATTAACTCATTCTATGAACTCATGCTATGAACTCATACTATGAACTCATGCTATGAACTCATTCTATGAACTCATGCTATGAACTCATGCTATGAACTCATTCTATGAACTCATCCTATGAACTCATCCTATGAACTGCTTATAAGAACTCATCCTATGAACTCATGCTATGAACTCATGCTATGAACTCATTCTATGAACTCATGCTATGAACTCATGCTATGAACTCACCCTATGAACTCATGCTATGAACTTATTCTATGAACTCATTCTATGAACTCATGCTATGAACTCATGCTATGAACTCATGCTATGAACTCATACTATGAACTCATTCTATGAACTCATGCTATGAACTCATGCTATGAACTCATGCTATGAACTCATGCTATGAACTCATTCTATGAACTCATGCTATGAACTCATGCTATGAACTCATTCTATGAACTCATCCTATGAACTCATCCTATGAACTGCTTATAAGAACTCATCCTATGAACTCATTCTATGAACTCATGCTATGAACTCATGCTATGAACTCATGCTATGAACTTATTCTATGAACTCATTCTATGAACTCATGCTATGAACTCATTCTATGAACTCATGCTATGAACTCATGCTATGAACTCATTCTATGAACTCATCCTATGAACTCATCCTATGAACTGCTTATAAGAACTCATCCTATGAACTCATTCTATGAACTCATGCTATGAACTCATGCTATGAACTCATGCTATGAACTTATTCTATGAACTCATTCTATGAACTCATGCTATGAACTCATTCTATGAACTCATTCTATGAACTCATGCTATGAACTCATTCTTAGAAGTCGTTTTAAGAAGCAGTGGCGTTCTCAAAACTGAATTCCGCTGGTGAATGTCAGCCCTTTACAGAAGTGAGAGTTGAACATCCTTAGAGGATTATAGTGGCAGGCCCTTTACAGAAGTGAGAGTTGAACATCCTTAGAGGATTATAGTGGCAGGCCCTTTACAGAAGTGAGAGTTGAACATCCTTAGAGGATTATAGTGGCAGGCCCTTTACAGAAGTGAGAGTTGAACATCCTTAGAGGATTATAGTGGCAGGCCCTTTAGAGAAGTGAGAGTTGAACATCCTAAGGGGATTATAGTGGCAGGCCCTTTAGAGAAGTGAGAGTTGAACATCCTTAGAGGATTATAGTGGCAGGCCCTTTAGAGAAGTGAGAGTTGAACATCCTTAGAGGATTATAGTGGCAGGCCCTTTAGAGAAGTGAGAGTTGAACATCCTTAAGAGAATTATAGTGGCAGGCCTTTTAGAGAAGTGAGAGTTGAACATCCTAAAAGGATTATAGTGGCAGGCCCTTTAGAGAAGTGTGAGTTGAACATCCTTAGAGGATTATAGTGGCAGGCCCTTTAGAGAAGTGAGAGTTGAACATTCTTAGAGGATTATAGTGGCAGGCCCTTTAGAGAAGTGAGAGTTGAACATCCTTAGAGGATTATAGTGGCAGGCCCTTTAGAGAAGTGAGAGTTGAACATCCTAAAAGGATTATAGTGGCAGGCCCTTTAGAGAAGTGAGAGTTGAACATCCTTAAAAGGATTATTTATAGTGGCAGGCCTTTTAGAGAAGTGAGAGTTGAACATCCTAAAAGGATTATAGTGGCAGGCCCTTTAGAGAAGTGTGAGTTGAACATCCTTAAGAGGATTATAGTGGCAGGCCCTTTAGAGAAGTGAGAGTTGAACATTCTTAGAGGATTATAGTGGCAGGCCCTTTAGAGAAGTGAGAGTTGAACATCCTTAGAGGATTATAGTGGCAGGCCCTTTAGAGAAGTGAGAGTTGAACATCCTTAAGAGGATTATTTATAGTGGCAGGCCTTTTAGAGAAGTGAGAGTTGAACATCCTAAAAGGATTATAGTGGCAGGCCCTTTAGAGAAGTGAGAGTTGAACATCCTTAAGAGGATTATAGTGGCAGGCCCTTTAGAGAAGTGTGAGTTGAACATCCTTAAGAGGATTATAGTGGCAGGCCCTTTAGAGAAGTGTGAGTTGAACATCCTTAAGAGGATTATAGTGGCAGGCCCTTTAGAGAAGTGAGAGTTGAACATCCTAAAAGGATTATAGTGGCAGGCCCTTTAGAGAAGTGTGAGTTGAACATCCTTAAGAGGATTATAGTGGCAGGCCCTTTAGAGAAGTGAGAGTTGAACATCCTTAGAGGATTATAGTGGCAGGCCCTTTAGAGAAGTGAGAGTTGACATCCTCAGAGGCCTTCGATGAGATGCCAGACCACTTTACCACAAGGGGATCCTTTATAATCTAGGGGATCCTTTATAATCAAGTGGATCGTTTATAATCAAGGGGATCGTTTATAATCAAGTGGATCGTTTATAATCAGGGGGATCGTTTATAATCAAGGGGATCGTTTATAATCAGGGGGATCGTTTATAATCAAGGGGATCGTTTATATTCAAGGGGATTGTTTATATTCAAGGGGATCGTTTATAATCAAGGGGATCCTTTATAATCAAGGGGACCCTCGTAGGGTCAGAACCAGCAGGATCCGGTCCTCGTAGGGTCAGAACCAGTAGGCTCCGGTCCTTGTAGGGTCAGAACCAGCAGGATCCGGTCCTTGTAGGGTCAGCACCAGTAGGCTCCGGTCCTCGTAGGGTCAGAACTAGCAGGCTCCGGTCCTTGTAGGGTCAGAACCAGTAGGCTCCGGTCCTTGTAGGGTCAGAACCAGCAGG
>NW_027010960.1:0-17500 GCF_036934945.1 Oncorhynchus masou masou | reverse complement strand
CTCTCTAACCCATTATACCATATTGACCTGCTTGGAACCTCTCACCCATTATACCATCATTGACCTGCTTGGAACCTCTCTAACCCGTTATACCATCATTGACCTGCTTGGAACCTCTCTAACCCATTATACCATCATTGACCTGCTTGGAACCTCTCTAACCCATTATACCATCATTGACCTGTTTGGAACCTCTCACCCATTATACCATCATTGACCTGCTTGGAACCTCTCTAACCCATTATACCATCATTGACCTGCTTGGAACCTCTCACCCATTATACCATCATTGACTTGCTTGGAACCTCTCTAACCCGTTATACCATCATTGACTTGCTTGGAACCTCTCTAACCCATTATACCATCATTGACTTGCTTGGAACCTCTCTAACCCGTTATACCATAATTGACTTGCTTGGAACCTCTCTAACCCGTTATACCATCATTAACCTGCTTGGAACCTCTCTAACCCATTATACCATCATTGACCTGCTTGGAACCTCTCTAACCCATTATACCATCATTGACCTGCTTGGAACCTCTCTAACCCATTATACCATCATTGACCTGCTTGGAACCTCTCTAACCCGTTACACCATCATTGACCTGCTTGGAACCTCTCTAACCCATTATACCATCATTGACCTGCTTGGAACCTCTCTAACCCATTATACCATCATTGACCTGCTTGGAACCTCTCTAACCCATTATACCATCATTGACCTGCTTGGAACCTCTCTAACCCATTATACCATCATTGACCTGCTTGGAACCTCTCTAACCCATTATACCATCATTGACCTGCTTGGATCTCTCTAACCCATTATACCATCATTGACCTGCTTGGAACCTCTCTAACCCATTATACCATCATTGACCTGCTTGGAACCTCTCTAACCCATTATACCATCATTGACCTGCTTGGAACCTCTCTAACCCGTTATACCATCATTGACCTGCTTGGAACCTCTCTAACCCGTTATACCATCATTGACCTGCTTGGAACCTCTCACCCATTATACCATCATTGACCTGCTTGGAACCTCTCTAACCCGTTACACCATCATTGACCTGCTTGGAACCTCTCACCCATTATACCATCATTGACCTGCTTGGAACCTCTCTAACCCGTTACACCATCATTGACCTGCTTGGAACCTCTCTAACCCATTATACCATCATTGACCTGCTTGGAACCTCTCTAACCCATTATACCATCATTGACCTGCTTGGAACCTCTCTAACTCATTATACCATCATTGACCTGCTTGGAATCTCTCTAACCCATTATACCATCATTGACCTGCTTGGAACCTCTCTCACCCATTATACCATCATTGACCTGCTTGGAACCTCTCACCCATTATACCATATTGACCTGCTTGGAACCTCTCTAACCCATTATACCATCATTGACCTGCTTGGAACCTCTCTAACCCATTATACCATCATTGACTTGCTTGGAACCTCTCTAACCCGTTACACCATCATTGACCTGCTTGGAACCTCTCTAACCCATTATACCATCATTGACTTGCTTGGAACCTCTCTAACCCGTTACACCATCATTGACCTGCTTGGAACCTCTCTAACCCATTATACCATCATTGACCTGCTTGGAACCTCTCTAACCCGTTATACCAAACTGTGCCTTGCATAAGTATTCACGGCCCTTAGGACTGTTCCACATTTTATTGTGTTACTACCTGGAATTAAAATGGAGAGATAATCTTTTTTTTTTCGTCAACAATCTACTCAAAATATTGGAAGAAAAATATTTTGTAAAGATGAATAAAAAAGTTATACCAAAACATATAGTCGTTGAATAAGTATTCATCCCCTTTGTTTAGGCAAAGCCTACATTAGTCCATGACTCAAATGTGGCCTAATAAATGACATCACACGTTACAAGGACTCACTCTGTGTGAGATAACAGGGGTTGACATGATTTATGAATGACTAACCCTTCCTCTGTCCACCATACATACATACAGCATCTGGAAGGGCCCTCAGTCTAGTAGTGAATGACTACCCCCTTCCTCTGTCCCCTCAGTCTAGTAGTGAATGACTACCCCTTCATCTGTCCCCCACACATACAGCATCTGGAAGGTCCCTCAGTCTAGTAGTGAATGACTAACTCCTTCCTCTGTCCCCTCAGTCTAGTAGTGAATGACTACCCCCTTCCTCTGTCCCCTCAGTCTAGTAGTGAATGACTAACCCTTCCTCTGTCCCCTCAGTCTAGTAGTGAATGACTAACCCTTCCTCTGTCCCCTCAGTCTAGTAGTGAATGACTAACCCTTCCTCTGTCCCCTCAGTCTAGTAGTGAATGACTAACCCTTCCTCTGTCCCCCATACATACATACAGCATCTGGAAGGGCCCTCAGTCAAGTATCTTATTTCAAGCACAGATTCAACTATATACAAAGACCAGGGATCTTTATGAAACCCTCATAAAGAGGGGCAGTGATCGATAGATGGGTAACAATAACAAAATCTTACATTTAATATCTCTTTAAGCATGGTCAAGTTAATAATTATGTTGTGGATTACATAATAAACCACCCAGACATCAAAGATACAGTCGTCCTTCTGAACTGAGCTGCAGGAGAGGAAGGAAACTGCTCAGGGATGCTACCATCAGGACATGGGTGAATTTAAAACAGTTACAGAGTTCAATGTCTGTGACGGGAGAAAACTGAGGATGGCTCAACAACATTGTAGTGACTCCATCATAACGACTCAGAACAACAGAGTGAAAAGACAAATACAAATATACAGAATAAAAATATTCCAAAACATGCATCTTATATGCAACAAGTTATTGAAGTAATACTGTAGCAAAAAAAATGTCTACAAAGGAAGACACTTTCTGGCCTAAATGCAAAGCCTCATGTTTGGGGCAAATCCAACACATCGCTGAGTAACTGCCTCCTTATTTCCCAAAATGGTGGTGGCTGCATCATGGTATGGGTATGCTTGTCATCAGCAAATACTGGGGAGTTTTTCAGGATGAAAAGAAACGGGATAGAGATAAGAACAGGCTAGAAAAGAAACCTGGTTCAGTCTGCTTTACACCAGACACTGGGAGAGGAATTCATGACCTCCAACGTCTTGACAGCTTGATGAATTTTGAAAAGAATAATGGGTTAATATTGTACAATCCAGGTGTGTAAAACTCTTAGAGACTTACCCAGAAAGACTCCCAGCTGGAATCACTGCCAAAGGTGTTTCTCACATGTGTTTATTCAGGGGGGTGAAAACTTATGAAATCAAGGTATAGTAGTGTTTAATTTTGTACTAAACTTAAAAATATATGTGTTTTTTTCTTATTTTTTGTTGACAAAAAATATATATAATTACAATTAAATGTAACCTTTATTTAACTAGGCACATCAGTTTAAGAACAAATTCTTATTTACAATGACGGCCTACCCCAGCCAAATCCTAAAACAGAAGACGCTGGGCCAATTGTGCGCTGCCCTATGGAACCAGGGACTGTAGTGACGCCTCCGTTAGGGGGTGAAATCTTATGCAAGGCAGTCTATATAACGTAGGAAAGACTACTTCAGTGTAGCTTTGTACAGGAAATGAATTTACTGAATATAAAAGAAATTTCACATGAAAACAGCAGCAGCATCGTTGGTGTCGGTGGTAGAGGTCACATTCTGAAGCCGACGAACCCGAACCCAACGTGGGCACCAGCACCAACACCGCCGGCGTCGACCGTCTCCTGTTGCCATGGTCCCCGGTATACCGGCAGGGCGGCCGCCGCCTCCTCCCAGTACTCCGGACGCTGGCGCTGGGACTTACTGGGAAACCTTGGGGGTTTTAATATGATCATAGTCAGTCTGTCTGTATTTGTATCCATTACGGATCCCCATTAGATCTTGCAAAAGGCAAATCAAATCCCATTTTATTGGTCACATACACATGGTGAGCAGATGTTAATGCGAGTGTAGCGAAATGCTTGTGCTTCTAGTTCCAACAGTGCAGTAAATATCCACAAGTAAACCAGCAATTCCACAACAACTACCTAATACACACACATCGAAGTAAAGAGCTGGAATAAGAATATGTACATAATAAATATATGGATGAGCGATGGCCGAACGGCATAGACAGTATATACATATGAGATGAGGAATGTAAGATAGGTAAACATGATTAAAGTTGCATTATTTAAAGTGACTAGTGATCCATCCAGCACCTACTCTTCCTGGGGTTTATTATGGATCCCCATTAGTTCCTGTCAAGGCAGCAGCTACTCTTCCTGGGTTTTTTTATGGATCCCCGTTAGTTCCTGTCAAGGTAGCAGCTACTCTTCCTGGGGTTTATTAGGGATCCCCTTAGTTCCTGCCAAGGCAGCAGCTACTCTTCCTGGGGTTTATTAGGGATCCCCTTAGTTCCTGCCAAGGCAGCAGCTACTCTTCCTGGGGTTTATTATGGATCCCCATTAGTTCCTGCCAAAGCAGTAGCTACTCTTCCTGGGGTTTATTAGGGATCCCCATTAGTTCCTGCCAAGGTAGCAGCTACTCTTCCTGGGGTTTATTAGGGATCCCCTTAGTTCCTGCCAAGGCAGCAGCTACTCTTCCTGGGGTTTATTATGGATCCCCATTAGTTCCTGCCAAGGCAGCAGCTACTCTTCCTGGGGTTTATTATGGATCCCCATTAGTTCCTGTCAAGGCAGCAGCTACTCTTCCTGGGGTTTATTATGGATCCCCATTAGTTCCTGTCAAGGTAGCAGCTACTCTTCCTGGGGTTTATTAGGGATCCCCTTAGTTCCTGCCAAGGCAGCAGCTACTCTTCCTGGGGTTTATTATGGATCCCCATTAGTTCCTGTCAAGGCAGCAGCTACTCTTCCTGGGGTTTATTATGGATCCCCATTAGTTCCTGCCAAGGCAGCAGCTACTCTTCCTGGGGTTTATTATGGATCCCCATTAGTTCCTGCCAAGGCAGCAGCTACTCTTCCTGGGGTTTATTATTGATCCCCATTAGTTCCTGCCAAGGCAGCAGCTACTCTTCCTGGGGTTTATTATGGATCCCCATTAGTTCCTGCCAAGGCAGCAGCTACTCTTCCTGGGGTTTATTATGGATCCCCATTAGTTCCTGCCAAGGCAGCAGATACTCTTCCTGGGGTTTATTATGGATCCCCAATAGGTCCTGCCAAGGCAGCAGCTACTCTTCCTGGGTTTTTTAAAAACATTACAAGACATTTCTCAATAGATTTCACAACATATTGCATCCGTTACCTGATGTGGAATAGAGTTCCATGTAGTCATGGCTCTATGTAGTACTGTGGAATAGAGTTCCATGTCGTCATGGCTCTATGTAGTACTGTGGAATAGAGTTCCATGTAGTCATGTCTCTATGTAGTACTGTGGAATAGAGTTCCATGTAGTCATGGCTCTATGTAGTACTGTGGAATAGAGTTCCATGTAGTCATGGCTCTATGTAGTACTGTGCACCTCCCATAGTCTGTTCTGTACTTGGGGACTGTGAAGAGACCTCTGGTGGCATGTCTTGTGGGGTATGGATGGGTGTCTGAGCTGTGTGCTAGTCATTTAAACAGACGGCTCGGTGCATTCAACATGTCAATACCTCTCATAAATACAAGCAGTGAGGAAGTCAATCTCTCCTCCACTTTCAGCCAGGAGAGATTGACATGCATATTATTAATATTAGCTCTCTGTGTACATTAACAGGCCAACCGTGCTGCCCTGTTCTGAGCCAGCCATGCTGCCCTGTTCTGAGCCAACCGTGCTGCCCTGTTCTGAGCCAGCCATGCTGCCCTGTTCTGAGCCAGCCATGCTGCCCTGTTCTGAGCCAGCCATGCTGCCCTGTTCTGAGCCAGCCATGTGTTCTGAGCCAGCCCTGTTCTGAGCCAGCCGTGCTGCCCTGTTCTGAGCCAGCCATTTCCTATGTCTCTCTTTGTGGCACCTGACCACATGACTGAACAGTTGTCCAGATGCAACAAAACTAGGGCCTGTAGGACCTGCCTTGTTGATAGTGTTGTTAAGAAGGTAGAAACTAGGGCCTGTAGGACCTGCCTTGTTGATAGTGTTGTTAAGAAGGTAGAAACTAGGGCCTGTAGGACCTGCCTAGTTGATAGTGTTGTTAAGAAGGTAGAAACTAGGGCCTGTAGGACCTGCCTTGTTGATAGTGTTGTTAAGAAGGTAGAAACTAGGGCCTGTGGGTCCTGCCTTGTTGATAGTGTTGTTAAGAAGGTAGAAACTAGGGCCTGTAGGACCTGCCTTGTTGATAGTGTTGTTAAGAAGGTAGAAACTAGGGCCTGTAGGACCTGCTTTGTTGATAGTGCTGTTAAGAAGGTAGAAACTAGGGCCTGTGGGTCCTGCCTTGTTGATGGTGCTGTTAAGAAGTTAGAAATTAGGTCCTGTAGAACCTGCCTTGTTGATAGTGCTGTTAAGAAGGTAGAAACTAGGGCCTGTGGGACCTGCCTTGTTGATAGTGTTGTTAAGAAGGTAGAAACTAGGGCCTGTAGGACCTGCCTTGTTGATAGTGCTGTTAAGCAGGTAGAAACTAGGGCCTGTAGGACCTGCCTTGTTGATAGTGCTGTTAAGAAGGTAGAAACTAGGACCTGCCTTGTTGATAGTGTTGTTAAGAAGGTAGAAACTAGGACCTGCCTTGTTGATAGTGTTGTTAAGAAGGTAGAAACTAGGGCCTGTAGGACCTGCCTTGTTGATAGTGTTGTTAAGAAGGTAGAAACTAGGGCCTGTAGGACCTGCTTTGTTGATAGTGCTGTTAAGAAGGTAGAAACTAGGGCCTGTAGGACCTGCCTTGTTGATAGTGCTGTTAAGAAGGTAGAAACTAGGGCCTGTAGGACCTGCCTTGTTGATAGTGTTGTTAAGAAGGTAGAAACTAGGGCCTGTAGGACCTGCCTTGTTGATAGTGTTCTTCTCCCCATCTTAGCTACTACTACAATTTCCACATTATTCATTAAAAGATTTAGTTGAGGTTTAGGTTTTTGTGAATTATTTGTCCCAAATACAGTGCTTTTAGTTTTTGAAATATTTAGGATTAATTTATTTCTTGCCTCCCATTCTGTTAAGTGTTGCAGTGAATTCTTGCCTCCCATTCTTTGTTAAGTGTTGCAGTGAATTCTTGCCTCCCATTCTTTGTTAAGTGTTGCAGTGAATTCTTGCCTCCCATTCTTTGTTAAGTGTTGCAGTGAATTCTTGCCTCCATTCTTTGTTAAGTGTTGCAGTGAATTCTTGCCTCCATTCTTTGTTAAGTGTTGCAGTGAATTCTTGCCTCCATTCTTTGTTAAGTGTTGCAGTGAATTCTTGCCTCCCATTCTTTGTTAAGTGTTGCAGTGAATTCTTGCCTCCCATTCTTTGTTAAGTGTTGCAGTGAATTCTTGCCTCCATTCTTTGTTAAGTGTTGCAGTGAATTCTTGCCTCCATTCTTTGTTAAGTGTTGCAGTGAATTCTTGCCTCCCATTCTTTGTTAAGTGTTGCAGTGAATTCTTGCCTCCCATTCTTTGTTAAGTGTTGCAGTGAATTCTTGCCTCCCATTCTTTGTTAAGTGTTGCAGTGAATTCTTGCCTCCCATTCTCTGTTAAGTGTTGCAGTGAATTCTTGCCTCCCATTCTTTGTTAAGTGTTGCAGTGAATTCTTGCCTCCCATTCTTTGTTAAGTGTTGCAGTGAATTCTTGCCTCCATTCTTTGTTAAGTGTTGCAGTGAATTCTTGCCTCCCATTCTTTGTTAAGTGTTGCAGTGAATTCTTGCCTCCCATTCTTTGTTAAATGTTGCAGTGAATTCTTGCCTCCCATTCTTTGTTAAGTGTTGCAGTTAATTCTTGCCTCCCATTCTTTGTTAAGTGTTGCAGTGAATTCTTGCCTCCATTCTTTGTTAAGTGTTGCAGTGTATTCTTGCCTCCCATTCTTTGTTAAGTGTTGCAGTGAATTCTTGCCTCCCATTCTTTGTTAAGTGTTGCAGTGAATTCTTGCCTCCCATTCTTTGTTAAGTGTTGCAGTGAATTCTTGCCTCCCATTCTTTGTTAAGTGTTGCAGTGAATTCTTGCCTCCCATTCTTTGTTAAGTGTTGCAGTGAATTCTTGCCTCCCATTCTTTGTTAAGTGTTGCAGTGAATTCTTGCCTCCCATTCTCTGTTAAGTGTTGCAGTGAATTCTTGCCTCCCATTCTTTGTTAAGTGTTGCAGTGAATTCTTGCCTCCCATTCTTTGTTAAGTGTTGCAGTGAATTCTTGCCTCCCATTCTGTTAAGTGTTGCAGTGAATTCTTGCCTCCCATTCTTTGTTAAGTGTTTCAGTGAATTCTTGCCTCCCATTCTTTGTTAAGTGTTGCAGTGAATTCTTGCCTCCCATTCTCTGTTAAGTGTTGCAGTGAATTCTTGCCTCCCATTCTTTGTTAAGTGTTGCAGTGAATTCTTGCCTCCCATTCTTTGTTAAGTGTTGCAGTGAATTCTTGCCTCCCATTCTGTTAAGTGTTGCAGTGAATTCTTGCCTCCCATTCTGTTAAGTGTTGCAGTGAATTCTTGCCTCCATTCTTTGTTAAGTGTTGCAGTGAATTCTTGCCTCCATTCTTTGTTAAGTGTTGCAGTGAATTCACTTGGTGTGGAAGCTGACCTGCATAATGCTGAGTCATCAGCGTACATAGAGACATCTGTCTCTCTCTCCTTCTCTCCTCATCTCCTTCTCCCTCCCTCCTCCTCCTCCCCCTCCCTCCCTTTCCCCTTCTCTTCCTTCTTATTGTTCTCTTCTTCCCTCCATTCCCCTCCTCCTCCCTCCCCCTTCCTCCTCTCTCCCTCTCTCTCCTCCCTCCTCTCCTCTCTCCTCACTCTCTCTCTCCTCCCCCCTCTCTCTCCTCCCTCCTCTCTTCCTCCCTCCCTCTCTCTCCCCTCCCTCCTCTCTCTCATCCCTCCCCCTTCCACCTCTCTCCCTCTCTCTCTCTCCTCTCCCTCCCTCCCCTCTCTGTCTCTCTCTCTCTCTCTCTCCCTTTCTCTTCTTCCCTCCATCCCACTCCTTCCTCGTCTCTCTCCTCCCTCCCTCCCCCTTCCTCCTCCCCTCCCTCTCTCTCTCCTCCCTCCTCTCTCTCCTCCCTCCCCCTTCCTCCTCCCTCCTTCTCTCTTCCTCCCTCCCTCTCTCTCTCCCTCCCTCCTCTCTCTCCTCCCTCCCTCCCCCTTCCTCCTCCCTCCTCCTCTCTTCCTCCCTCCCTCTCTCTCCTCCCCCCTCTCTCTCCTCCCTCCCCCCTTCCTCCTCCCTCCCTCTCCCTCACCTGGGCATTTCTAAAAGCATGTCCTCCAGAAATTTCTCCTCAGACACCGGGAGCATGTAACTGGGTCTTGCCCCCTTCGGGATCCAACCCTCGCTCGTCCAGACGTCGCAGGAGAACCTTGCGGCGGTTGTCCGGCGGGATTTGGGGGTGGTGCTGAGGCTATGGGCCCTCTTGTTCTTCCTCGGCCTCCGTAGCCCGCCGGATCTGACCGACGCGGTGCGGGGAGCCCTGGGTCTGGAGTCAGGCTGTACAGGGAGAAGGGGGAGGAGAGGGACAGGAGGGAGGGAGGGGAGGGAGGAGAGGGAGGAGAGGGACAGGAGGGGGGGAGGGGGAGGGAGGGAGAGGGACAGGAGGGAGGGGAGGAGAGGGAGGAGAGGGACAGGAGGGGGAGGGAGGGAGGAGAGGGACAGGAGGGAGGGAGGAGAGGGAGGAGAGGGACAGGAGGGAGGGAGGAGAGGGGAGAGCGGGAGGAGAGGGACAGGAGGGAGGGAGGAGAGGGAGGAGAGGGAGAGAGCGGGAGGGAGGAGCGGGAGAGAGCGGGAGTTAGAGAGGAAGAGGAGAGAGGAAGAGGAGAGAGAGAGAGAGAGAGAGAGAGAGAGAGAGACACCCTAACCACTAGAGTGAGAGAGAGAGAGAGGAAGAGAGAGAGAGAGAGAGAGAGAGAGAGAGACACCCTAACCACTAGAGTGAGAGTGAGAGAGAGAAAGAGAGAGACACCCTAGCCACTTGAGTGAGAGTGAGAGAGAGAGAGAGAGAGAGAGAGAGAGAGAGAGAGAGAGAGAGCGCCACCCTAACCACTAGAGTGAGAGAGAGAGAGAGGGGGGGAGAGAGACAGCCACCCTAACCACTAGAGAGAGAGAGAGAGGAACCCTAACCACTAGAGGGAGAGAGGGAGAGAGAGAGAGAGAGAGAGAGGAACCCTAACCACTAGAGAGAGAGGGAGAGAGAGAGAGGAACACTAACCACTAAAGGGAGAGAGTGAGAGAGAGAGAGGAACCCTACCACTAGAGAGAGAGGGAGAGAGAGAGGAACCCTAACCACTAGAGAGAGAGGGATAGAGAGAGAGAGCAACCCTAACCACTCGAGAGAGAGGGATAGAGAGAGAGAGAGAGCAACCCTAACCACGAGAGAGAGAGAGGGATAGAGAGAGAGAGCAACCCTAACCACTCGAGAGAGAGGGATAGAGAGAGAGAGCAACCCTAACCACGAGAGAGAGAGAGAGAGAGAGAGAGAGAGAGAGTGAGAGAGAGAGAGCTTCCCTAACCACGAGAGAGAGAGGGAGAGAGGGGGAGAGAGGGAGGGAGTGAGAGAGAGCATCCCTAACCACGAGAGAGAGAGAGAGAGAGAGGGGGAGGGAGGGAGGGAGGGAGAGAGAGAGAGAGAGAGAGAGAGAGAGAGAGAGAGAGCATCCCTAACCACTAGAGAGAGAGAGGGAGGGATCTGTAACAAAGGCTAACTGAGAACTAATGAGGAAATCAAAACCTCTTTACTGTGGTAGTTAGGTTTGTCACTAATGGTGCTATTGATTCCTCTTCATTCTGTGATTGAATATATTCATTAGGCTCTCCTCCTCCTCCTCCTCCTCCTCCTCCTCTCTCTAACCCCCATCACTTCCTCTCCTCCTCCTCTTTCTCAACTTTATCTCTCTACTCTGTCTCTCTCTCTACTCTCTCTCTCTACTCTGTCTCTCTACTGTCTCTCTGTACTCTGTCTCTCTACTCTGTCTCTCTACTCTCTCTCTCTACTCTGTCACTCTCTACTCTGTCTCTCTACTCTGTCTCTCTCTACTCTGTCTCTCTACTCTGTCTCTCTCTACTCTGTCACTCTCTGCTCTGTCTCTCTACTCTGTCTCTCTACTCTGTCTCTCTCTACTCTGTCTCTCTACTCTGTCTCTCTACTCTGTCTCTCTCTACTCTGTCTCTCTCTACTCTGTCTCTCTACTCTGTCTCTCTACTCTGTCTCTCTCTACTCTGTCTCTCTGCTCTGTCTCTATACTCTGTCTCTCTCTACTCTACTCTGTTTCTCTCTACTCTGTCTCTCTCTACCAGGTCTCTACTCTCTCTCTACTCTGTCACTCTCTACTCTGTCTCTCTCATCTCCATGTCTCTCTCTCTCTACTCTGTTTCTCTCTACTCTCTCTCTTACTCTGTCTCTCTCTAACCCGCCTCTCTCTCTACTCTGTCTCTCTACTCTCTACTCTGCCTCTCTACTCTCTCTCTCTACTCTGTAATGTGTCTCTCTCTACTCTCTCTCTACTCTCTCTACTCTCTCTCTACTACTCTCTCTCTCTACCCCACCTCTCTCTCTACTCTGTCTCTCTACTCTCTCTCTCTACTCTGTCTCTCTACTCTCTCTCTACTCTGTCTCTCTCTCTCTCTACTCTCTCTCTACTCTGTCTCTCTACTCTTTCTCTACTCTGTCTCTCTCTACTCTACTCTGTCTCTCTCTACTCTGTCTCTCTCTACTCTGTCTCTCTACTCTCTCTCTACTCTGTCTCTCTACTCTTTCTCTACTCTGTCTCTCTCTACTCTACTCTGTCTCTCTCTACTCTGTCTATCTCTACTCTCTCTCTCTCTACTCTGTCTCTCTCTACTCTCTCTCTCTCTCTACTCTGTCTCTCTCCTGTCTCTCTCTACTCTGTCTCTCTACTGTCTCTCTGTACTCTGTCTCTCTACTCTGTCTCTCTACTCTCTCTCTCTACTCTGTCACTCTCTACTCTGTCTCTCTACTCTGTCTCTCTCTACTCTGTCTCTCTACTCTGTCTCTCTCTACTCTGTCACTCTCTGCTCTGTCTCTCTACTCTGTCTCTCTACTCTGTCTCTCTCTACTCTGTCTCTCTACTCTGTCTCTCTACTCTGTCTCTCTCTACTCTGTCTCTCTCTACTCTGTCTCTCTACTCTGTCTCTCTACTCTGTCTCTCTCTACTCTGTCACTCTCTGCTCTGTCTCTACTCTGTCTCTCTCTACTCTACTCTGTTTCTCTCTACTCTGTCTCTCTCTACCAGGTCTCTCTACTCTCTCTCTACTCTGTCACTCTCTACTCTGTCTCTCTCATCTCCATGTCTCTCTCTCTCTACTCTGTTTCTCTCTACTCTCTCTCTCTACTCTGTCTCTCTCTAACCCGCCTCTCTCTCTACTCTGTCTCTCTACTCTCTACTCTGCCTCTCTACTCTCTCTCTCTACTCTGTAATGTGTCTCTCTCTACTCTCTCTCTACTCTCTCTACTCTCTCTCTCTCTACTCTCTCTCTCTACCCCACCTCTCTCTCTCTACTCTGTCTCTCTACTCTCTCTCTCTACTCTGTCTCTCTACTCTCTCTCTACTCTGTCTCTCTACTCTCTCTCTACTCTCTCTCTACTCTGTCTCTCTACTCTTTCTCTACTCTGTCTCTCTCTACTCTACTCTGTCTCTCTCTACTCTGTCTCTCTCTACTCTGTCTCTCTACTCTCTCTCTCTACTCTGTCTCTCTACTCTTTCTCTACTCTGTCTCTCTCTACTCTACTCTGTCTCTCTCTACTCTGTCTATCTCTACTCTCTCTCTCTCTACTCTGTCTCTCTCTACTCTCTCTCTCTCTCTACTCTGTCTCTCTACTGTCTCTCTCTACTCTGTCTCTCTACTCTCTCTCTCTACTCTGTCTCTGTCTGACCTCCCCCCGACCCCCAATCCTCTCCCACTCTTTTAATTTTTGTTGTTGTTGCGAACCCACTAAAGTAGTGAGTTCAGACATTCTCATACTTTTTACTGTGTGTATCGTATCAGTATCTAATAGGCAGAAGGAAGCTGAAGGTTTGGGCACAGAAGAAAGCCATCCAACATAGTTGATGTGAAGTGCTTTAGGGGCTGGAGTACTCTCCCTCCCCACCCACCATCACTTCTAGAATACACTGCACTGAGGGACACACACACACACAGACACACACACCGCCCACAGACAAAAAGGCTATTTGATTTGGCCGAGAGAACGAGAGGTAATGACAATAACAACAGCCAAGGCAAGAGAAACCCAGCAATGGTTTACAGCAGGGTTTTAATACAGTCTTGTAGAGGCCAGAGACCTCCACTGATACAGTCTTATAGGGGCTGGAGACCTCCACTGATACAGTCTTATAGTGGAGACCTACACTGATACAGTCTTATAGTGGAGACCTACACTGATACAGTCTTATAGTGGAGACCTCCACTGATACAGTCTTATAGTGGAGACCTCCACTGATACAGTCTTATAGTGGAGACCTCCACTGATACAGTCTTATAGTGGAGACCTCCACTGATACAGTCTGATAGTGTCTGGAGACCTCCACTGATACAGTCTTATAGTGGAGACCTCCACTGATACAGTCTTATAGTGGAGACCTCCACTGATACAGTCTTATAGTGGAGACCTCCACTGATACAGTCTTATAGCGGAGACCTCCACTGATACAGTCTGATAGTGGAGACCTCCACTGATACAGTCTTATAGTGGCCAGAGACCTCCACTGATACAGTCTTATAGTGGCCAGAGACCTCCACTGATACAGTCTTATAGTGGAGACCTCCACTGATACAGTCTTATAGTGGCCAGAGACCTCCACTGATACTGTCTTATAGTGGAGACCTCCACTGATACAGTCTTATAGTGGCCAGAGACCTCCACTGATACAGTCTTATAGTGGAGACCTCCACTGATACAGTCTTATAGTGGAGACCTCCACTGATACAGTCTTATAGTGGAGACCTCCACTGATACAGTCTTATAGTGGAGACCTCCACTGATACAGTCTTATAGTGGAGACCTCCACTGATACAGTCTTATAGTGGAGACCTCCACTGATACAGTCTTATAGCGGAGACCTCCACTGATACAGTCTTATAGTGGAGACCTCCACTGATACAGTCTTATAGTGGCTGGAGACCTCAACTGATACAGTCTTATAGTGGAGACCTCCACTGATACAGTCTTATAGCGGAGACCTCCACTGATACAGTCTTATAGTGGAGACCTCCACTGATACAGTCTTATAGTGGCTGGAGACCTCCACTGATACAGTCTTATAGTGGCCAGAGACCTCCACTGATACAGTCTTATAGTGGCCAGAGACCTCCACTGATACAGTCTTATAGTGGAGACCACTGATACAGTCTGATAGTGGAGACCTCCACTGATACAGTCTTATAGCGGAGACCTCCACTGATACAGTCTTATAGTGGAGACCTCCACTGATACAGTCTTATAGTGGAGACCTCCACTGATACAGTCTTATAGTGGCTGGAGACCTCCACTGATACAGTCTTATAGTGGCTGGAGATAGTGGCTGGAGACCTCCACTGATACAGTCTTATAGTGGAGACCTCCACTGATACAGTCTTATAGTGGAGACCTCCACTGATACAGTCTTATAGTGGAGACCTCCACTGATACAGTCTTATAGCGGAGACCTCCACTGATACAGTCTTATAGTGGCTGGAGACCTCCACTGATACAGTCTTATAGCGGAGACCTCCACTGATACAGTCTTATAGTGGAGACCTCCACTGATACAGTCTTATAGTGGCCGGAGACCTCCACTGATACAGTCTTATAGTGGAGACCTCCACTGATACAGTCTTATAGTGGAGACCTCCACTGATACAGTCTTATAGTGGAGACCTCCACTGATACAGTCTTATAGTGGCTGGAGACCTCCACTGATACAGTCTTATAGTGGAGACCTCCACTGATACAGTCTTATAGCGGAGACCTCCACTGATACAGTCTTATAGTGGAGACCTCCACTGATAGTCTTATAGCGGAGACCTCCACTGATACAGTCTTAATAATAATAATAATAATAAATAATAATAATAATAGTGGAGACCTCCACTGATACAGTCTTATAGTGGAGACCTCCACTGATACAGTCTTATAGTGGAGACCTCCACTGATACAGTCTTATAGTGGCCAGAGACCTCCACTGATACAGTCTTATAGTGGCTGGAGACCTCCACTGATACTGTCTTATAGTGGAGACCTCCACTGATACAGTCTTATAGCGGAGAACTCCACTAATACAGCCTTATAGTGGCCAGAGACCTCCACTGATACAGTCTTATAGTGGCTGGAGACCTCCACTGATACTGTCTTATAGTGGAGACCTCCACTGATACAGTCTTATAGTGGAGACCTCCACTGATACAGTCTTATAGTGGAGACCTCCACTGATACAGTCTTATAGTGGAGACCTCCACTGATACAGTCTTATAGTGGAGACCTCCACTGATACAGTCTTATAGTGGAGACCTCCACTGATACAGTCTTATAGTGGAGACCTCCACTGATACTGTCTTATAGTGGAGACCTCCACTGATACTGTCTTATAGTGGAGACCTCCACTGATACAGTCTTATAGTGGAGACCTCCACTGATACAGTCTTATAGTGGAGACCTCCACTGATACTGTCTTATAGTGGAGACCTCCACTGATACTGTCTTATAGTGGAGACCTCCACTGATACAGTCTTATAGTGGAGACCTCCACTGATACAGTCTTATAGTGGAGACCTCCACTGACACAGTCTTATAGTGGAGACCTCCACTGATACAGTCTTATAGTGGAGACCTCCACTGATACAGTCTTATAGTGGAGACCTCCACTGACACAGTCTTATAGTGGAGACCTCCACTGATACTGTCTTATAGTGGAGACCTCCACTGATACAGTCTTATAGTGGAGACCTCCACTGACACAGTCTTATAGTGGAGACCTCCACTGACACAGTCTTATAGTGGAGACCTCCACTGAGACCGCAGGGTTTTATTACAGCCCTTCTTTAATAATAGTGGAGATCAGAGCCTTGTGATAATGGTCTGTGTGTGTGTGTGTGTGTGTGTGTGTGTGTGTGTGTGTGTGTGTGTGTGTGTGTGTGTGTGTGTGTGTGTGTGTGTGTGTGTGTGTGTGTGTGCGTGCGTGCGTGCGTGCGTGCGTGGGGGGTGTATCTTGGGTTAATCTTTGAGAGACATAATTTCCCCCATGTTAACTTCATCGTTACAGGGAAACTTATTACAGGGAAACTTATTACAGGGAAACGATTACAGGGAAACGTATTACAGGGAAACGTATTACAGGGAAACACATTACAGGGAAACTTATTACAGGGAAACACATTACAGGGAAACTTATTACAGGGAAACACATTACAGGGAAACTTATTACAGGGAAACTTATTACAGGGAAACTTATTACAGGGAAACTTATTACAGGGAAACACATTACAGGGAAACTTATTACAGGGATACACATTACAGGGAAACTTATTACAGGGAAACTTATTACAGGGATACACATTACAGGGAAACTTATTACAGGGAAACTCACCCACGCTGTAAGCAGAGCTATAGCTCTGCGGGATAGACTATGAGTAGCACAAACCCACAGCCTCTGGTCTAAAGTAGTGCATAATAGAGGGAATAGGGCTCTGGTCTAAAGTAGTGCACTACATAGGGAATATGGTGCCATAGGTCTGTGGTCTAAAGTAGTTCACTGTATAGGGAATAGGGCTTTGTTCTAAAGTAGTGCACTCCATAGGGAATATGGTGCCATAGGGCTCTGGTCTAAAGTAGTGCACTATATATAAGGAATAGAGCTCTGGTCTAAAGTAGTGCACTACATAGGGAATAGGGTGCACTTTGGAACACAGAGGGAAGAGGGGTAGTAAACCCTGGTTGAAGTGGCCCAAGTCAGGGAACTGTGGAGTTATGAGGTCGGGGTTCAACTTTCTGCTGACGTTTGTTTTTCCTGAGCAGCTGGCATCAGCTGCAACCATCGTCTTTCAGTCTGACTGGACAGACACAGTCTGGTAACACAGTCTAACTATTAGGAACACAGTCTAACGGTCTGAATCTAACATCTAGGGGATGCGTCTCTACAGGGATCCATTAGGAACACAGTCTACAGGTCTGAATCTAACCTCTAGGGGCTGTGTCTCTACAGGGATCCATTAGGAACACAGTCTAACGGTCTGAATCTAACCTCTAGGGGCTGTGTCTCTACAGGGATCCATTAGGAACACAGTCTGGTAACACAGTCTAACGGTCTGAATCTAACCTCTAGGGGCTGTGTCTCTACAGGGATCCATTAGGAACACAGTCTAACGGTCTGAATCTAACCTCTAGGGGCTGTGTCTCTACAGGGATCCATTAGGAACACAGTCTAACGGTCTGAATCTAACCTCTAGGGGCTGTGTCTCTACAGGGATCCATTAGGAACACAGTCTAACGGTCTGAATCTAAC
>NW_027010959.1:17500-27311 GCF_036934945.1 Oncorhynchus masou masou | reverse complement strand
CCGTCATACTTCGTTCAGTTACGTACTGCTCTCTCAATCTCCCTCTCTCATACCTCTCTCTCTCTCAATTTCCCTCTCTCATACCTCTCTCTCTCAATATCCCTCTCTCATACCTCTATGTCCCTCTTTCCTACCCTCCTTTCTCCCAGCTCTCTGGGGGATAAGGGCTTGAAGGTCAAGGAGAGAGAGAGTTGTCATGGAGAGAGAGAGAGAGAGAGAGAGAGAGAGAGAGAGAGAGAGGGAGGAACCTTAGCATTCTGTTACTGTTGTTCTCAGGTCTTGCCTGTTGTTTTATTAATGCACTGACCCCCATTTATTTGTTTAAATGTATTTTTGAACCTTTATTTAACCATCCAGCCGGCCCTTTATTAATGCAGTGACCCCAACCCAGACGCCCTTTATTGACTTGTCTGACAACACAGCAGTGCTGGAGAGAATATTTAGACCTGATAGAAAATGAATGGACTTCCTCTCTCTACCTTTAAAAGCTTTATAATTCACTGACTGACCTCCGCTTGTTGTGTCTCTCCAGAGGTGTGCTTACTTTCCTCTCTGTCTCGCTGTGTTGGAAAATACCTTAAACAGTCTAAACCTTTGTGTACTATACAACCTATACTATTACAAAGTAGTTAGATCAGATAACACATGCTTCTCAGCAATTCCAGGTCATTTTCCTACTATATCATCTTAGACTCCTACTATATCACCTTAGACTCCTATTATATCATCTTATATGTCCTACTATATCATCTTAGATGTCTTACTATATCATCTTAGACTCCTACTATATCATCTTAGACTCATACTATATCATATTATGCTCCTATTATATCATCTTGGATTCCTACTATATAATCTTATGCTCCTATTATATCATCTTAGATGTCTTACTATATCATCTTAGATGTCCTATTATATCATCTTAGATGTCTTACTATATAATCTTAGACTCCTACTATTTCATCTTAGATGTCCTACTATATCATCTTAATGTCCTACAATGTAATCTTCGACTCCTACTATATCATCTTAGATATCTTACTATACCATCTTAGACTCCTACTATATCATCTTCGACTCCTACTATATCATCTTAGATGTCCTACTATATCATCTTAGATGTCCTACTATATCATCTTAGATGTCCTAATATATAATCTTAGATGTCCTACTATATCATCTTCGACTCCTACTATATCATCTTAGACTCCTACTATATCATCTTAGATGTCTTACTATATCATCTTAGATGTCCTACTATATCATCTTAGACTCCTACTATATCACCTTAGATGTCTTACTATATCATCTTAGATGTCCTACTATATCATCTTAGATGTCCTACTATATCATCTTAGATGTCTTACTATATCATCTTAGATGTCCTACTATATCATCTTAGATGTCTTACTATATCATCTTAGATGTCCTACTATATCATCTTAGATGTCCTACTATGTCATCTTCGACTCCTACTATATCATCTTAGACTCTTACTATATCATATTATATGTCTTACTATATCATCTTAGATATCATACTATGTCATCTTCGACCCTTACTATATTATCTTAGATGTCCTACTATATCATCTTAGATGTCCTACTATATCATCTTAGATGTCCTACTATGTCATCTTCGACTCCTACTATATCATCTTAGACTCCTACTATATCATCTTAGATGTCCTACTATATCATTTTAGATGTCTTACTATATCATCTGAGACTCCTACTATATCATTTTAGATGTCTTACTATATCATCTGAGACTCCTACTATATCATTTTAGATGTCCTACTATGTCATCTTCGACTCCTACTATATCATCTTAGATGTCCTACTATATCATCTTAGACTCCTACTATATCATCTTAGACTCCTATATAATCTTAGATATATTGTTGCATGTTGGAAATGCCTGAGTTTAGTACCTAATTAAGTCTTATTTTAATTTACAACATAGATGAGTAGAATATTTTTATGGCCGGTCGGTTGTACGATGATAAGGCCAGCCACAGATTGAGTGAGCAGCCACTTTCATATGATGCCTGGGAATGTTTTTCTAACAAGTGTCAAGCCACCTGTGAAATGTACAATGGACTCATTGATTTGCTGTTTTAGCAGCCCTTGAATGACCCTGAGAGGAGAGAGGGACGAGGGACGAGGGCTTTGAGTGGTTGCGTCAGATCCTGTTTTGGCCCACAGACTCTATAGTATTGCAACAGAGAGAGATATGACTTTACAGCTCATAACAAGAGTCACTGTGATTTTAACCTGTTTACTGTGAACTTTATAACACCTTTTAGTTTGTAAGGGAAAACATAATCAAACCTCTTGACCTTAGGACAGTGGAGTAGTCTAGTCTCTCTCTGTCTCAGGTTGAAGGAGAAGTTGCCAAAGAAGTGGACCTTCAAAGCGCTGCTCAGGATCTGAAGAAGGCTCTGTAGAAACCATGTACCAGGCCTTTCTCCTCTCATCTCGTCTCTCTTCTCATCATTTTTGCCTCGCCTACCCTCTCCCTCCCCTCTCCTCCTTTATCCCCTCCCCTCTCCTCCTTTATCCCCTCCCCTCTCCTCCTTTATCCTCTCCTCCCCTCCCATCTTCTCTTCTCCCCTCTCCTCCTTTATCCTATCCCCTCTTTTCCCCTCTCCTCCTTTATCCTATCCTCTTCTCCACTCTCCTCCTTTATCTATCCTCTTCTCCCTCTCCTCCTTTATCATATCCTCTTCTCCCTTTCCTCCTTTATCTATCCTCTTCTCCTCTCCTCCTTTATCTATCCTCTTCTCCTCTCCTCCTTTATCCTATCCTCTTCTCCCTCTCCTCCTTTATCTATCCTCTTCTCAATCTCCTCCTTTATCCTATCCTCTTCTCCCCTCTCCTCCCTTTATCCTATCCTCTTCTCCCTCTCTTCTCCTTTATCCTTATCCTCTTCTCACTCTCTACTTTATCCTATCCTCTTCTCCCTCTCCTTTTATCCTATCCTCTTCCCCTCTCCTCCTTATCCTATCCCCTTCTCTCCCCTCTCCTCCTTTATCCTATCCTCTTCCCCCTCTCCTCCTTTATCCTATCCTCTTCTCCTCCTCCTTTATCCTATCCCCTTCTCCTCTCCCCCTTTATCCTATCCCCTTCTCCCCCTCTCCTCCTTTATCCTATCCTCTTCTCCCCTCCTCCTTTATCCTATCCTCCTCTCCTCCTTTATCATATCCTCTTCTCCCCCTCTCCTCCTTTATCCTATCCCCTCTTCTCCCCCACCTCCTTTATCCTATCCCTCTTCTCCCCTCTCCTCCTTTATCCTATCCTCTTCCCCCTCCTCCTTTATCCTATCCTCTTCTCCCCTCTCCTCCTTTATCCTATCCTCTTCTCCCCCTCTCCTCCCTTTTATCTATCCTCTCTTCTCCCCCCCTCTCCTCCTTATCCTATCCCTCTTCTCCCCTCACCTCCTTTATCCTATCCCTTTCCCCCCTCTCCTCCTTTATCCTATCCTCTTCTCCCTCACCTCCTTTATCCTATCCTCTTCTCCCTCCCTCCTTTATCCTATCCTCTTCCCCCTCTCCCTCCTTTATCCTATCCTCTTCTCCCTCTCCTCCTTTATCCTATCCTCTTCTCCCTCTCCTCCTTTATCATATCCCCCTTCTCTTCTCTCCTCCTTTATCCTATCCTCTTCCCCCTCTCCTCCTTTATCTATCATCCTCTTCCCCCTCCTCCTTTATCCTATCCTCTTCTCCCCTCTCCTCCTTATCCTATCCTCTTCTCCCTCTCCTCCTTTATCTATCCTCTTCTCCCCTCCTCCTTTATCCTATCCTCTTCCCCCCTCTCCTCCTTTATCCTATCCTCTTCCCCCTCTCCTCCTTTATCCTATCCTCTTCTCCCCTCCTTTATCTATCCTCTTCTCCCTCTCCTCCTTTATCCTATCCTCTTCCCCCCTCTCCTCCTTTATCCTATCCTCTTCTCCACTCTCTCCTTTATCTATCCTCTTCTCCCCTCTCCTCCTTTATCCTATCCTCCTTTCTCCACTCTCTCCTCCTTTATCCTATCCTCTTCTCCCCCCCTCTCCTCCTTTATCCTATCCTCTTCTCCCTCTCCTCCTTTATCCTCTTCTCCCCTCCCTCCTTTATCCTATCCTCTTTCCCCCTCTCCTCCTTTATCCTCTTCTCCCCTCACCTCCTTTATCCTATCCTCTTCTCCCTCTCCTCCTTTTATCCTATCCTCTTCCCCCTCTCCTCCTTTATCCTATCCTCTTCTCCCCTCTCCTCCTTTATACTCTTCTCCCTCACCTCTTCTCCCCTCTCTCCTCCATCCTCTCTCCTTTCCTCTAATCTCTACTCTCTCCTCTAATCATCTGTCCTCCCCTCCCCTCATCCTTTCCCCTCTCCACTCCTATCCTCTCTCTCCCTCTCTCCTCTCCTCTCCTTGCTCATTAGTTAAGTAATTACTGTTTAGTCTGGGATCGAGGAGAACAGAGGAGACTAGAGGGAGAACAGAGGGAGAATAGGGAATGGAGTAGATGGCGAGACTAAGTTAGAAGCAGGAGTCTAGAGGAGACTAGAGGGAGAACAGGGAGATCAGAGGAGCAGAGGGAGAACAGAAGAGGAGACTAGGAGAACAGAGGAGACTAGAAGAGAACAGAGGGGGACTAGAGGGGAGACTAGAAGAACAAGAGGGGAGACAAGGGAGGAGAACAGAGGAGACAAGGAGAGGAGAACAGGAGACTAGATGAGGCAGGGGGCTCAGGAGAACAGAGGAGACTAGAGGAGAACAGAGGGGAGACAGAGTGAGAACAGAGGAGACTAGAAGAGAGACTATAGGAGAACAGGGGAGACTATAGAAGGAGGTAGAGGGGTTATAGGGAAGGAGGCACAGATGAGACTATAGGAGAACAGATGAGACTATAGGAGAACAGAGGAGACTAGAGAACAGAGGAGACTAGAGGAGAACAGAGGGAGACTAGAGAGGGAGAACAGGAGGAGATCAGGAGAACAGAGAAGAGAACAGGAAACTAAGGAGGAGAACAGAGGGAACTAGAAGATAACAGAGGGACAGGAGACTAGAAGAGAACAGATGAGACAAGAGGAGAACAGAGGAGACAAGAGGAGAACAGAGGAGACTAGATGAGAACAGAGGAGACTAGAGGAGAACAGAGGAGACTAGAGTAGAACAGTATCACCACATCAGACTTGGGTGTGTCAGCCAGTCAGACGGTCAGGTAGCCGGTCAGGTAGACGGTCAGGTAGACGGTCATGCAGCCGGTCAGGTAGCCGGTCAGGTAGCCGGTCAGGTAGACGGTCAGGTAGACGGTCATGCAGCCGGTCAGGTAGCCAGTCAGGCAATGTAAAGGCCTAACATAAATCGCAGCATGTTTATCCTCTTAGCAACATGTTACTAATGTTTGATACCAAAAAAGTTGTATGAACAGAAGCCTTAGGCTTTACCTATCATTTTCCCCATAACAAATGACAGATGGAATACTGCACCTTGTTGGTGTTGGTGTGTGTGTGTGTGTGTGTGTGTGTGTGTGTGTGTGTGTGTGTGTGTGTGCGCGTGCGTATATGTGCGTGTGTGCGTGTGTGTGCGTGTGTGCGTGTGCGCGTGTGTGCGTGTGCGTGTACGCACGTGTACGTGTGCATGCGTGTGTGTGTGTGTGTGTGTGTGTGTGTGTGTTGGGTACCCTGTGTAGAGACAGAAGAGAGCCAGCTAGAACCTGTACAAGGTGAGGGTGAAAGGCTGTGTGTGTGTGTGTTGGGTACCCTGTGTAGCAGAACAGAAGAGAGCCAGCTACAACCTGTACAAGGTGAGGTGAAAGGCTGTGTGTGTGTGTGTGTGTTGGGTACCCTGTGTAGAAACAGAGAAGAGCCAGCTAGAACCTGTACAAGGTGAGGTGAAAGGCTGTGTGTGTGTGTTGGGTACCCTGTGTAGCAGACAGAGAGCCAGCTACAACCTGTACAAGGTGAGGTGAAAGGCTGTGTGTGTGTGTGTGTGTGTGTTGGGTACCCTGTGTGGCAGAACAGAAGAGAGCCAGCTAGGACCTGTACAAGGTGAGGTGAAAGGCTGTGTGTGTGTGTGTTGGGTACCCTGTGTAGAACAGAAGAGCCAGCTACAACCTGTACAAGGTGAGGTGAAGGCTGTGTGTGTGTGTTGTGTTGGGTACCCTGTGTAGCAGAACAGAAGAGAGCCAGCTAGAACCTGTACAAGGTGAGGTGAAAGGCTGTGTGTGTGTGTGTGTGCTGGGTACCCTGTGTGAAACTGAAGAGGCCAGCTACAACCTGTACAAGGTGAGGTGAAAGGCTGTGTGTGTGTGTGTGGGTACCCTGTGTAGCAGAACAGAAGAGAGCCAGCTACAACCTGTACAAGGTGAGGTGAAAGGCTGTGTGTGTGTGTGTGTGTGTTGGGTACCCTGTGTAGAACAGAGAGAGCCAGCTAGAACCTGTACAAGGTGAGGTGAAAGGCTGTGTGTGTGTGTGTGTTGGGTACCCTGTGTAGCAGACAGAGAGAGCCAGCTACAACCTGTACAAGGTGAGTGAAAGGCTGTGTGTGTGTGTGTGTGTTGGGTACCCTGTGTAGCAGAACAGAGAGAGCCAGCTAGAACCTGTACAAGGTGAGGTGAAAGGCTGTGTGTGTGTGTGTGTTGGGTACCCTGTGTAGCAGAACAGAAGAGGTAGCTACAACTACCTGTACAAGGTGAGGTGAAAGGCTGTGTGTGTGTGTGTTGGGTACTGCCCTGTGTAGCAGAACAGAAGAGAGCCAGCTAGAACCTGTACAAGGTGAGGTGAAAGGCTGTGTGTGTGTGTGTGTGTGCTGGGTACCCTGTGTAGCAGAACAGAAGAGAGCCAGCTACAACCTGTACAAGGTGAGGTGAAAGGCTGTGTGTGTGTGTGTTGGGTACCCTGTGTAGCTGGAACAGAAGAGAGCCAGCTACAACCTGTACAAGGTGAGGTGAAAGGCTGAAAGCCATCAGTGGCAGCCCCACACAATGTTTTTGCGCTCCTCCTCTGACCGGCGACTAAAAGAACCTGCTATGCCATTTCTCTCTCTGACTCAGTGCGTGCTGGGAGTGTTTTGCAGTTCAGAGGGCGTGTGGAGGGCTCTGTCGCTTCCTTATTTCCTTGGTCTTTCCTTGTTTTACATGGTGGAGAGTTAACACGTTGTTAGTTTAGCCGTTTCCACTGTTTTTGTTGACAGTCAGGGAGGAAGAGGACAGAGTTTTAGTTTCATGGCTTTTCAATGGTATAGTGTATCTGCGATTGCTTCTCAGCGTAGACCCTAGACCCGTAGACCCTAGACCCGTGTAGAGCTATATGTAGGTCCCTGACTCGTAGACTCTATGCAGGGACCCTAGACCCTAGACCCGTGACTATACCCAGGGTCCCCTAGACCGTAGACTCTATGCGTCCCTAGACCCGTAGACTCTATGCAGGGACCCTAGACCCTAGACTCTATGCAGGGTCCCTAGACCCGTAGACTCTATGCAGGGTCCCTGACCCGTAGACTCTATGCAGGGTCCCTAGACCCACGTAGACCCTCCCGTGCTCTATGCAGGGTCCTAGACCCGTAGACTCTATGCAGGGTCCCTAGACCGTAGACTCTATGCAGGGTCCCTAGACCCGTAGACTCTATGCAGGGTCCCTAGACCCGTAGACTCTATGCAGGGGTCCCTGACCCGGTCCCCTAGACCCGTAGACTCTATACAGGGTCCCTAGACCCGTAGACTCTATGCAGGGTCCCTAGACCCCGTAGACTCTATGCAGGGTCCCTAGACCCGTAGACTCTATGCAGGGTCCCTAGACCCGTAGACTCTATAGGGTCCCTAGACCCGTAGACTCAGGGTCCCTAGACCCGTAGACTCTATACAGGGTCCCTAGACCCGTAGACTCACTGAAGTATGGGACAGAGAGTCTGAGCAGTGGTAAATATGGGGAAGGGAGTCAGAGAGAAGTATGGAGACAGTGAGCAGTGGTAAATATGGGGAAGGATGGAGTCAGAGAGAAGTATGGAGACAGAGAGTCAGAGCAGTGGTAAATATGGGGAAGGGAGGGAGTCAGAGAGAAGTATGGAGACAGAGAGTCAGAGCAGTGGTAAATATGGGGAAGGAGGGAGTCAGAAGAAGTATGGAGACAGAGAGTCAGATGGTAAATATGGGGAAGGATGGAGTCAGAGAGAAGTATGGTCTGTGGCAGTGGTAAATATGGGGAAGGAGGGAGTCCAGAGAGTAGGGGACAGAGAGTCTGAGCAGTGGTAAATATGTGGAAGGAGGAGTCAGAGAGTATGGAGACAGAGTCAGTGGTAAATATGGGGAAGGAGAGAGTCAGAGAGAAGTATGGAGACAGAGTCAGAGCAGTGGTAAATATGGGGAAGGATGGAGTCAGAGAAGTATGGAGACAGAGTCAGAGCAGTGGTAAATATGGGGAAGGAGGGAGTCAGAAGAAGTATGGAGACAGAGTCAGAGCAGTGGTAAATATGGGGGGAAGGAAGGAGAGGAGTAGAGGAAGTATGGAGACAGAGTCTGAGCAGTGGTAAATATGGGGAAGGAGAGGAGTCAGAGAAGTAGGAGACAGAGAGTCAGAGCAGTGGTAAATATGGGGAAGGAGGAGTCAGAGAGAAGTATGGACACAGAGAGTCAGAGCAGTGGTAAATATGGGGAAGGAGAGTCAGAGAGAAGTATGGAGACAGAGAGTCAGAGCAGTGGTAAATATGGGGAAGGAAGGAGAGAGTCAGAGAGAAGTATGGAGACAGAGAGTCAGAGCAGTGGTAAATATGGGGAAGGAGAGAGTCAGAGAGAAGTATGGAGACAGAGAGTCAGAGCAGTGGTAAATATGGGGAAGGAGAGTCAGAGAAGTAAACAGAGTCTGAGCAGTGGTAAATATGGGGAAGGAGGGAGTCAGAGAGAAGTATGGAGACAGAGAGTCAGAGCAGTGGTAAATATGGGGAAGGAGGGAGTCAGAGAGAAGTATGGAGACAGAGAGTCAGAGCAGTGGTAAATATGGGGAAGGAGAGAGTCAGAGAGAAGTAGGGAGACAGAGAGTCAGAGCAGTGGTAAATATGGGGAAGGAGGGAGTCAGAGAGAAGTAGGGAGACAGAGAGTCAGAGGGAGCGTCACCTCGGCCTGCCCAGGCCTGCTAACCATGCAGGGGAGTGGCAGTACATTAACAAGCCCTGGCGTTGCACACAGCCAGCCAGCCTTCCCTCCCTCCTTCCCTAACTCCTTGCTCTCTCTGCCCTCCCTCCCCGTCATCTCTGTCCTCCCTCCCCGCCTTCTCTGCCCTCCCTCCCCACCCTCTCTGCCCTCTCTCCCCACCCTCCTTGCCTAGAAACAGGGGAGCCAAGGCTCAGTGCTGCCCTTCACTGATCTGCCAAGGACTTAGAGCACACACAACACTGACAGCACTGACATCTCTCTCTCTCCTGTCTCTCTGTCTCTCTCTCTCTTTTTCTCTCTCTCTGTCTCCTCTCTCTCTCTCTCTCTCTTTCTCTCTCTCTCTGTCTCTCTCTCTCTCCCTTCATCTCTCTCTCTCTCTCTCTCTATGTCTCTCTCTCTCTCTCTCTCTCTCTCTCATCTCTCTCTGTCTCTCTGTCTCTCCTCTCTCTCTCTCTCTCTCTCTCTCTCTCTGTCTCTCTCTCTCTATCTCCTATCTATCTCTGTCTCTCTCTTTCTCCTTCACTCTCTCTCTCCTCTCTCTCTGTGTCTCTCTCTCTCTCTCTCTCTCTCTCCCTCTCTCTCTCTTTCTCTCGCTCTCCCTCTTCCACAACAGTCTCAAGCAATAAACATTTCTGCAAAATAAAATGCTTGGTGTAGTTTCTGTGGCCAAGTCTTAGAG
>NW_027010959.1:0-12500 GCF_036934945.1 Oncorhynchus masou masou | reverse complement strand
ATCTCACTGCACCCCTCCTCCAGGTCTCTGTTCTCCTACTAATCTCACTGTGACCCCCTCCAGGTCTCTGTTCTCCGACTAATCTCACTGCACCCCCTCCAGGTCTCTGTTCTCCTACTAATCTCACTGTGACCCCCTCCAGGTCTCTGTTCTCCTACTAATCTCACTGCACCCCCCCCCCCCCCTCCAGGTCTCTGTTCTCCTACTAATCTCACTGCAACAGCCCTCCAGGTCTGTTCTCCTATTAATCTCACTTTAACCTCCTCCAGGTCTCTGTTCTCCTACTAATCTCACTGTAACCTCCTCCATGTCTCTGTTCTCCTACTAATCTCACTGTAACCTCCTCCAGGTCTCTGTTCTCCTACTAATCTCACTTCCCACCCCTCAAACACACAGCCCAACCACCCCTCAAACACACAGCCCCCCACCCCTCAAACCCACAGCCGACCCACCCCTCAAACCCACAGCCCAACCACCCTCAAACCCCAGCCCACCACCCCTCAAACCCACATCCTCCCACCCCTCAAACCCACAGCCCACCCACCCCTCAAACCCACAGCCCACCCACCCCTCAAACCCACAGCCCCCCACCCCTCAAACCCACAGCCCCCACCCCTCAAACACACAGCCCCCCACCCCTCAAACCCACAGCCCACCCACCCCTCAAACCCACAGCCCACCCACCCCTCAAACCCACAGCCCCCCACCCTCAAACCCACAGCCCACCCACCCCTCAAACCCACAGCCCACCCACCCCTCAAACCCACAGCCCCCACCCCTCAAACCCACAGCCCACCACCCCTCAAACCCACAGCCCACCCACCCCTCAAACCCACCGCCCACCACCCCTCAAACCCACCGCCCACCCACCCCTCAAACCCCGCCCCCCACCCCTCAAACCCACAGCTCCCCACCCCTCAAACCCACAGCCCACCCACCTCAAACCCACAGCCCACCCACCCCTCAAACCCACAGCTCCCCACCCCTCAAACCCACAGCCCCACTTGCTGCTGTGATGACACTTTCTGGTATTTCACCCAATAGATATCGGGGTTCATCACAATTAGATTTGCATTTAATTTCTCACTGAGTCTGGTACATAGTAAAGTCACACTTGTTGTTTTGTGTACACAGATTTCATAATGTCTTGTGTTTTTCCCCCAACACCCTTTCCATCAACTTGCATAGCAGACCTTCATGACAAATTGAGTCAAAGAAAGCTTTATGAAATGAACAAAGCATGAGAAGACTTTGCCTTTGTTTTGTTTGTTTGTTAATTAGGGTGTGCAGGGTGAATACGTGTCTGTCAGATGGTAATTTGGTAAAGCCAATTTGTTTCACAGAGGAAATGCAGGAATCTGCTGTTAATGATAATGCAGAAGATTTTCCCCAAGGTTTCTGTTGACACATCTCCCACGGTAGTTACAGGTGTCAACTTTTCTCCACTTTTTGGATTGGGGTGATCAGTCCTTTTGTTCTAAATTTTGGGCAAGAGGACAGAGCTGAGGATGATGTTAAAGAGTTTAAGTATAGCCAATTGGGATTTGTGGTCTTTATTTTTTTTATCATTTTGTTCATTTCATTTCATTCTACACCACAGGCCTTTTTGGGTTGGATGGTGTGTATGTTGTCCTGTAGTTCATTCAATGTAATTGGAGAGTCCACTAAGGTTCTGGTCATCTTTAATAGTTGATTCTAAGATTTGTATTTGATCATGTATATGTTTTTTTTTATGTTCATTTTTTTTATGGCCAAAAAGATTGGAGAAGTGGTTTACCCATACATCTCTGTTTTAGTGATTCACTAGTGAAGGTTCAGGTTTACTGTACATCTCTTTTGGTGATTCACTATAGTAGAAGGTTCAGGTTACCCTTACATTGCTGTTTTAGTGATTCATATAGTAGAGGTTCAGGTTTACCCATACATCACTTTATTTTGTGATTCACTATAGTGAGTTCATGTTTACCCATACATCTCTGTTTTAAGTGATTCACTATAGTGAAAGGCTCAAACTTTATCCCTTCGCTGTTTTAGTGATTCACTATAGTGAAGGTTCATGTTTACCCATACATCTCTGTTTTAGTGATTCACTATAGTGAAGGTTCAGGTTTACCCATGCATCTCTGTTTTAGTGATTCACTATAGTGAAGGTTCATGTTTACCCATACATCTCTGTTTTAGTGATTCACTATAGTGAAGGTTCAGGTTTACCCATACATCTCTGTTTTAGTGATTCACTATAGTGAAGGTTCAGGTTTACCCATACATCTCTGTTTTAGTGATTCACTATAGTGAAGGTTCAGGTTTACCCGTACATCTCTGTTCTAGTGATTCACTATAGTGAAGGCTCAGGTTTTCTGCGTCTCTATGTTTTTGGTTGGATAGGTTTCTCAATGTCTTTTTCTTAGATTTTTGCATTCTTCATCAAACCTTCATCATACTGTTTAGGTTTTCTACTGCCATGTTTACACCTTCTCTATTTTAACTAGTCAGTTAAGAACACATTCTTATTTACAATGACGGCCTACCCTGCCAAACCCGGACAATGCTGGGCCTATTGTGCGCCGCCTTATGGGACTCCCAATCACGGCCGGATGTGATTCAGCCTGGAATCGAACCAGGGTCTGTAGTGATGCCTCTTGTACTGAGATGCAGTCCCTTAAAACACTGCGCCGCTCGGGACTAATACAGTGAAACATTTTTTCCAGGAAGTTGTCTAAAAGGAATTTAATTTGCTGTTGGCTAACATGTTTTTGGTAGGTTTCCATGCTACTTCCCCCAAACCCCCATCTCTTCCTCCCCCTCTCTCTTTCCCTCTCTCCAAACCCCTTCACCCCCCTCTCTGTGGTTTTGTGGCTCTCCCATCTCGTCTCTCGCCCAGCTGCTTTCCACCTAATTGAAAGGCCTGTTGCATACTATAGTGTAGCTGCAGTATTTCAGGTGGGGAAATGTGACATGTATGAAAGGTTCAAAGTTGATCCTATTTGTTGCAGTGAATTGTTCCACTGCTGGATACAGTTGACCCTCATCATAAGGCCAGTTTGGTGCCTCCGTTTGCTTCTCTGATTCATATTGACAATGTGTTTGTTTTCTATTCAACGTAGACCAATGGTCTTCTTCCCAAGAGGGACCCTATTACTTACATAGTGCCCTACTGTTGGTCAGGGCCCTATGGGGAAATATTGTGCAGTAAAGGGACCGCCTGTAGATCCAGTGAAGTTCTAGGACACTAGGCAGGAGATCAATCTAATCCATTCTGGTGTGACTGAAACATGTTTTTCTTGACAGGTAAAGTAGATGCCATTGACTGTCATTGAGAATACTAACATGTGTTTTTTCTCTCTTCCTCTTCCTCATGTGGTGTTGTTGCTGCCCTCCTCTTCCTCTTCAATAGGTAATGTGCTAACTTTATTCATTAATATATCATTCCCTCACTCATTCATACAGACTAGAGACTGAAGATTTCATCAGAAGGCCATCAGGCTCTGTAGAATCACCATGTGTCCCCAATGGCACCCTATTCATTAGGAATTTAGTCCAAAAAGTAGTGCACTATATTGGGAATAGGGTGCCATGTGGGACTCCCTCAGACGGGGTGTTTTCACATCCTTGATAGTCCTTTAGACAGAACCGATCTCAGTCCTTTAAAGTGAAAAGCTAAATAACGCAGTTCTCTTTGCATTTACATTGTTATTGCCTTTGAATGAGGACTCAACTCTTTTGCCAGTTCGCTTCACCTATTTTGTGGTCCTTTTAGAAAGGAACCAAGATGTTTTTTTAACATTCACTCAATGCAGTATAGGTTTCCACACAGTGCAGAGCCATTTCATCGGAATGTGTTATCGGACAGCTAGATATACCTTATACCTACTTACGTTTTGGAAGCATATAGATTTAATTTAGTTAACAGATAACATAATAATTATAGTCAGAAGATAATATTAGCATTTTTATTTTATTGTTAAGATTTTTGTTAAGCAAATAGCAGAAGAAAAACTGAAGATTAAATCATGTTGTAATATAACATTTTACACCCAGGGTAGGCTTCTGCCCCTTTAAGAGCTAGAATAGGCTTATGCCCCTTTAAGAGCTAGAATAGGCTTCTGCCCTTTAAAGAGCTAGAGACAGAAACTGCCCCTTTAAGAGCTAGAATAGGCTTCTGCCCCTTTAAGAGCTAAGAATAGGCTTCTGCCCTTTAAGAGCTAGAATAGGCTTCTTGCCCCTTTAAGAGCTAGAATAGGCTTCTGTCTCTTTAAGAGCTAGAATAGGCTTCTGCCCCTTTAAGAGCTAGAATAGGCTTCTGCCCCTTTAAGAGCTAGAATGAATAGGCTTCTGCCCTTTAAAACTAGAATAGGCTTCTGCCCCTTTAAAGACTAGAATATTCTTCTGCCCCTTTAAGAGCTAGAATAGGCTTCTGCCCCTTTAAAGCTAGAATAGTTCTAAAGAATAGGCTTCTGCCCTTTAAGAGCTAGAATGGGCTTCTGCCCTTTAAGAGCTAGAATAGGCTTCTGCACACCAAGAACTAGAATAGGCTTCTGTCCCTTTAAGAGCTAGAATAGGCTTCTGCCCCTTGGAAACTAAGAATAGGCTTCTGCCCCTAAAAAAAAAAAAGGCTAGAATAGGCTTCTGCCCCTTTAAGAGCTAGAATAGGCTTCTGTCTCTTTAAGAGCTAGAATAGGCTTCCCCCTTTAAGAGCTAGAATAGGCTTCTGCCCCTTTAAGAGCTAGAATAGGCTTCTGCCCCTTTAAGAGCTAGAATAGGCTTCTGCCCCTTTAAGAGCTAGAATAGGCTTCTGCCCCTTTAAGAGCTAGAATAGACTTCTGCCCTAAGAGCTAAATGGCTTCTGCCCCTTTAAGAGCTAGAATAGGCTTCTGCCCCTTTAAGAGCTAGAATAGACTTCTGCCCCTAAGAGCTAGAATAGGCTTCTGCCCCTTTAAGAGCTAGAATAGGCTTCTGCCCCTTTAAGAGCTAGAATAGACTTCTGCCCCTTTAAGAGCTAGAATAGGCTTCTGCCCCTAAGAGCTAGAATAGGCTTCTGCCCCTAAGAGCTGGTTCGCTTGGGGGCTTTTTTGAGTTCCTTTGGAGACACTGCAGACAATATGAAGCGAACTGCAATGAGTTCACAAACATGTGTCTGAAAGGGACCAAGTGTGAAAACACCCTAAACATCAGATCTTAGACATCAGATCTTAAACATCAGATCTTCAGATCTTAAACATCAGATCTTAAACATCAGATCTTAAACATCAGATCTTCAGATCTTAAACATCAGATCTTAAACATCAGATCTTAAACATCAGATCTTAAACATCAGATCTTAAACATCAGATCTTAAACATCAGATCTTAAACATCAGATCTTAAACATCAGATCTTAAACATCAGATATTAAACATCAGATATTAAACATCAGATCTTAAACATCAGATCTTAAACATCAGCTATTAAACATCAGATCTTAAACATCAGATCTGAAACATCAGATCTGTGTATGTACTCCATGTTGGGTGTGTGAGTAGATAGAGGGTGTGTGAGTAGATATAGAGGGTGTGTGAGTAGATAGAGGGTGTGTGAGTAGATAGAGGGTGTGTGTTGGAAACCTGGGTAGTGCTGTGTGGTAAAGTCAATACCAGAACACAGCTGGAGGACACATGCAGTAGAGGGAGAGAACGGCGCCCTGAGATGGTGCGCATTCCAATGGTGATGTTGTGCGTGTGTGTGTGTGTGTGTGTGTGTGTGTGTGTGTGTGTGTGTGTGTGTGTGTGTGTGTGTGTGTGTGTGTGTGTGTGTGTGTGGAACATTGAGCATTACCTTTAAATCCCATTGGAAATATGTGCTGTGGTTGTTGGTGTTGCTTGAGCCCCTGCTCTGAGCTGCCTAATACCACAAGATATTACATTTCTGTCAAACATCTAATGTCACATGCGCTGAATGAAACAGTTGTTGACCTTACCTTGAAATGCTTACTTACAAACCCTTAATCAACAATGCAGTTTAAAGAAAATAAGAGTTCAGAAAACATTGGATACATTTTTTTTAAAAGGTCAAATTATGAAACTGCATTAGCGAATCCAAATACAGGGGTTACAGTATATCGAGTCAATGTGTGGGGGTACGGGTTAGTAATGAGGCTATATACAGGGGGTACCGGTACCGAGTCAATGTGTGGGTGTACAGGTTAGTAATGAGACTATATACAGGGGGTACATGGTAGTAATGAGACTATATACAGAGGTACAGGTTAATAATGAGACTATATACAGGGGGTACAGGTTAGTAATGAGACTATATACAGAGGTACAGGTTAGTAATGAGACTATATACAGGGGGTACAGGTTAGTAATGAGACTATATACAGGGGATACAGGTACAGAGTCAATGCGTGGGGGTACGGGTTAGTCAAAGTAATTGAGGTAATTGGTACATGTAGGTAGGGGTAAAGTGACTATGCTCTACTGCTCTACCAAGGTTTTACAGCACCACAATGCCTACTCCATCCATGCTCTACCAAGGTTTTACAGCACCACGATGCCTACTCCACCCATGGTCTACCAAGGTTTTACAGCACCACAATGCCTACTCCACCCATGCTCTACCAAGGTTTTACAGCACCACAATGCCTACTCCACCCATGCTCTACCAAGGTTTTACAGCACACAGCTTTGACCTACCACAGTAGCCATGTTGGTCTATTGCACTTCAAACTATGTGAAGGCAGGTTGCTTAGGATTCAAACCTTCTCCAACAGCCTCATTCACACTCTTAGAGGAGGTGCTCCCACACAATAATGTGATTGGTACCACATACACGGTAAAGTATTGGATTCTTCACACACAACACTAATCCCATTCCGCTACCTTTTCAATGTATTCACATGTTTTATTATATGAAAACACTTAGCTTTCATACTTACAAGACCATTGTGCTGGATTGAGCTGTTTTTGTCTTTTAGTAATGTGATTAAACCTGTATTTTAGCAATCCATGCAACTGAGAAAACGTATATATTTCATAACATAATTTTTGGTTAGTATGTGCCCAGCATAGCAACAGGTGTTGTTGTGTTGGACACAGTCTCTCATATAGATATACAGATATAGAGTTCTATAGAGCCTGTCTGTATTCCTGGTTTTTCTGGGACCATTGGCATTGCCTATTAATATGAACATAAGATCAGCTAACAGACAAGTCAACGGTCCAGTACAACGGTGGCGTGCAGAACAGCATCTCAGAACGCACAACTCGTTGGTCCTTGTTACAAATGGGCAGCAGACGATCACACCGGGTTCCGCTCCTGTCGGCTAAAACAAGAAGAAGTGGCTCAGGTGGGCACTCAATCACCGACAAAAACAATATTGCCCGGGTTACGACAAATCCCAGGTTCCTGTTGTGTATTGCTGATGGCAGAGTCAGTGTTTTGCATTAGCAGCATGGCCCCATCCTGCCTGGTGTCAACAGTACAGGCTGGTGTGGCGGTGTAACGGTGTGGGGAATGATTTTTCCAAGCACCTGCGTTAGGTCTCTTGTTACCAATTGAGCAACATGTCCATGCCCCCGAAGAATGCAGGCTGTTCTGGAGGCGAAAGGGGTCCGACCCGGTACTAGATAGGTGTACCTAAACAACTTTGGCAGGTAGCCTCGGGGTTAAGAACGTTGAGCCAGTAACCTGAATGTTGCTGGTTCTAATACCAGAGGTGAAAGGTGAAACATCTGTCCATGTGCCCTTGAGGAAGGCCCTTATTGTTGGTTCTAATACCAGAGGTGAAAGGTGAAACATCTGTCCATGTGCCCTTGAGGAAGGCCCTTATTGCTGGTTCTAATACCAGAGGTGAAAGGTGAAACATCTGTCCATGTGCCCTTGAGGAAGGCCCTTAAAGGCCTCTAATTACTCCAGGGTCACTGTGCTACTGTATTCATTGTTATTCCATGTGTAACACTGTGTTGTTGTCTGTGTCTCACTGCTTTGATTTATCTTGGCCAGGTTGCAGTTTAAAATGAAATAACATTTTAAAAATAAAAAAACAATTGTGACCCTGAGACCCGGAGAGTAGGGATATGGTGACCCAGACTCTGACCCCACTCCCTGTGAGTGTCTCAGGGGGAGTAGGGATATGGTGACCCAGACTGTGACCCCACTCCCTGTGAGTGTCTCAGGGAGAGTAGGGATATGGTGACCCAGACTGTGACCCCACTCCCTGTAGTGTCTCAGGAGTAGGGATATGGTGACCCAGACTGTGACCCCCCACTCCCTGTGAGTGTCTCAGGGAGAGTAGGGATATGGTGACCCAGACTGTGACCCCACTCCCTGTGAGTGTCTCAGGGAGAGTAGGGATATGGTGACCCAGACTGTGACCCCACTCCCTGTGAGTGTCTCAGGGAGAGTAGGGATATGGTGACCCAGACTGTGACCCCACTCCCTGTGGGTGTCTCAGGGGGAGTAGGGATATGGTGACCCAGACTGTGACCCCACTCCCTGTGAGTGTCTCAGGGAGAGTAGGGATATGGTGATCCCAGTCCATATGGGTGTCTCAGGGGGAGTAGGGATATGCCAAAAAATCTTGTATTCTGGATCCTGGTCCAGAATACACAGGGTTTCTCCCTCCCCATATTGACTGATCCTGGTCCAGAATACACAGGGTTTCTTCCTCCTCATATTGACTGATACCTGATCCTGGTCCAGAATACACAGGGTTTCTCCCTCCCCATATTGACTGATCCTGGTTCAGAATACACAGGGTTTCTCCCTCCCCATATTGACTGATACCTGATCCTGGTCCAGAATACACAGGGTTTCTCCCTCCCCATATTGACTGATCCTGGTCCTGAATACACAGGGTTTCTCCCTCCCCATATTAACTGATCCTGGTCCAGAATACACAGGGTTTCTCCCTCCCCATATTGACTGATACCTGATCCTGGTCCAGAATACACAGGGTTTCTTCCTCCCCATATTGACTGATACCTGATCCTGGTCCAGAATACACAGGGTTTCTCCCTCCCCATATTGACTGATCCTGGTCCAGAATACACAGGGTTTCTCCCTCCCCATATTGACTGATCCTGGTCCAGAATACACAGGGTTTCTCCCTCCCCATATTAACTGATCCTGGTCCAGAATACACAGGGTTTCTCCCTCCTCATATTGACTGATCATGGTCCAGACACACAGGGTTTCTCCTTCCTCAAATCAACTGATCCAGGTCCAGAATACACAGGGTTTCTCCCTCCCCCCATATTGACTGATCCTGGTCCAGAATACACAGGGTTTCTCCTCCCCATATTAACTGATCCTGGTCCAGAATACAGGGTTTCTCCCTCCCCATATTGACTGATCCTGGTCCAGAATACACAGGGTTTCTCCCTCCCCATATTGACTGATCCTTGTCCGGAATACACAGGGTTTCTCCACCATATTGACTGATACCTGATCCTGGTTCAGAATACACAGGTTTAATCCCTGCCCATATTGACTGATCCTGGTCCAAAATACACAGGGTTTCTCCCTCCCCATATTGACTAATACCTGAACCTGGTCAGCAATACACAGGGTTTCTCCCCCATATTGACTGATCCTGGTCCAGAATACACAGGGTTTCTCCCTCCCCATATTGACTGATCCTGGTCCAGAATACACATGTTTCTCCCTCCTCATATTGACTGATCCTGGTCCAGAATACCCAGGGTTTCTCCCTCCCATATTGACTGATCCTGGTCCAGAATACAGGGTTTCTCCCTCCCCATATTGACTGATCCTGGTCCAGAATACACATGGTTTCTCCCTCCTCATATTGACTGATCCTGGTCCAGAATACCCAGGGTTTCTCCCTCCCCATATTGACTGATCCTGGTCCAGAATACACAGGGTTTCTCCCTCCCCATATTGACTGATCCTGGTCCAGAATACACATGGTTTCTCCCTCCTCATATTGACTGATCCTGGTCCAGAATACACAGGGTTTCTCCCTCCTCATATTGACTGATCCTGGTCCAGAATACCCAGGGTTTCTCCCTCCCCATATTGACTGATCCTGGTCCTGGTCCAGAATACACAGGGTTTCTCCCTCCCCATCTTGACTGATCCTGGTCCTGGTTCAGAATACATGGAATATACTTGTTGCAGATCCAAGACTGTGTGTGATGACGTAGGACACATACAAATGGCCCTTGCAGTTAAAGTGCCATGTCCCGAATAAACAATACAAATGAGTTTCCATCGCAGTTTACACTCTACTGATGGGGTTGTCACAAATAGCGGGTTGTTCAAGTCTGGTATTGACAAGTGTGCTCTGGCCAACAGCTGGCAGACACAGTGGGGGTAGGGTCTACATGATGACATTATTATGGGCTTAAGAGAGATTATTTCTACATGTCAAATAGCAGTCGAGCATCGATCCTCATGTCACCAGAATAAGACTCGTTATTTATTGGAAGGGAGCAATATCATCTCAGTCGTTCTGTGGAAATAGGCAGAGTTGAGACAGAGTTCATCATTGACACGTGGAATGAAAATGGTGTTTCTATTTCTGGACATTCGTGCTGTATGGTGTTGTTAGTAATCACCTCCTAGTGGGTGTGTTGAGTGCCAGGTCTCTCTGCATCTCATGAGAGATACACACACACACAGTCACTGTTCTGTTACCAATTCTGTTCTTCCAATCGATGGCCTTTGGTGAGCAGACAAGGCGAGGCTGGAGGAGGTCTTTTCCAGAGCCTCATTGATGGCCTTTGGTGAGCAGACAGAGCGAGCTGGAGGGAGGTCTTTTCAGAGCCTCATTGATGGCCTTTGGTGAGCAGACAAGAGGCGAGGCTGGAGGAGGTCTTTTCCAGGCCTCATTGATGGCCTTTGGTGAGCAGACAGAGTCGAGCTGGAGAGGTCTTTTCCAGAGCCTCATTGATGGCCTTTGGTGAGCAGACAAAGAGTCGAGGGCTGGAGGAGGTCTTTTCAGAGCCTGATGGCCTTTGGTGAGCAGACAAGAGGCGAGGCTGGAGGGAGTCTTTTCAGAGCCTCATTGATGGGCTTAGCAGTGTAGATCCAGCACCTGGCCCTTCATCAAATATACTGGTCAGTCACACACACGTTATGTTTCACAGTTGTGTTATCAAATGTATCAAAATAATGACATGGGTTTCCTTCTGTATTTGTACACATGAGGAGTCTGTGAAATCTGTTGCCTGACAGGTGAAGGTTGCTGGCCAGGTGCTTGCAACACGTGTCTGACTGTTCCATTCCTAGGAATGCTCACAGTGAGGTCATGTCTGACTGTTCCATTCATAGGGATGTTCACAGTGAGGGTGTCATTGTTCCATTCATAGGGATGTTCACAGTGAGGGTCATGTCTGACTGTTCCATTCATAGGAATGCTCACCGTGAGAGTCATGTCTGTCTGTTCCATTCATAGGGATGCTCACCGTGAGGGCATGTCTGACTGTTCTGTTCATAGGAATGCTCACCGTGAGAGTCATGTCTGTCTGTTCCATTCATAGGAATGTTCACAGTGAGGGTCATGTCTGACTGTTCCATTCATAGGAATGTTCACAGTGAGGGTCATGTCTGACTGTTCCATTCATAGGAATGTTCACAGTGAGGTCATGTCTGTCCCATGCATATGAATGTTCACCGTGAGGTCATGTCTGACTGTTCCATTCATAGGAATGCTTACAGAGGGCATGTCTGCGTGATGCTGATGAGGGCCCTCTTGCTGGTCTTCTCTATGCTTCTCTATGGCTGTTTTGTTGATTAATTGTCTGGTTGTTGTAAACATCCCCTAGAGTCTCACTGTAACAAATAATATCATTCACATTCCATAATGGGATAATGTATGCATCCCAAATGACTCCCTAGTCCCTATGTAGAGGACAACTTTTGACTAGGGCCCATTGAGTAGTGCACTACACAGGGAGTAGGTTGCTGTTTTGGACACAACCATTGTTGTATGTTATGCAAGTAATAATAGCTTATTTTGGCACATAACTGTCACTTTAACAGAGTTCATACATTACCCCTGGTTTAACTGTCACTTTAAGAGAGGCCATACATTACCCTGGTTTAACTGTCACTTTAAGAGAGGTCATACATTACCCCTGGTGTAACTGTCACTTTAACAGAGGCCATACATTACTCCTGGTTTAACTGTCACTTTAAGAGAGACCATACATTACCCCTGGTTTAACTGTCACTTTATGAGAGGTCATACATTACCCCTAGTTTAACTGTCTCTTTAAGAGAGGCCATACATTACCCCTGGTTTAACTGTCACTTTAAGAGAGGCCATACATTACCCCTGGTTTAACTGTCACTTTAAGAGAGGCCATACATTACCCCTGGTTTAACTGTCACTTTAAGAGAGGCCATACATTACCCCTGGTTTAACTGTCACTTTAAGAGAGGTCATACATTACCCCTGGTTTAACTGTCACTTTATGAGAGGTCATACATTACCCCTGGTTTAACTGTCACTTTAAGAGAGGCCATGCATTACCCCTGATTTAACTGTCACTTTAA
>NW_027010958.1:25000-27320 GCF_036934945.1 Oncorhynchus masou masou | reverse complement strand
CACACACACACACACACACACACACACACACACACACACACACACACACACACGCACACACACACACAACACACCACACACACACACACACAACACACAACACGCACACAAACACATTCACTACCCCGGGGGTGTGTGAAAGCGCAGGGGATAACACAGTAGTAATATTTGTAAATAATGAAACGTTATAAGCCAGATTGAATATTACACTGCCATTCAATCAACCTATGTCTGTCTGTGTCCGCCCATGGACTGCACCATAATTATAATGTAGAACATGGAGACAGATAGAACTGCATGTAAAAATGCTTGACTGGGTCTATCACTCTGTTCTCTACTGTACCAGGTGAGTGGGTCTATCAGTCTGTTCTCTACTGTACCAGGTGACTGGGTCTATCAGTCTGTTCTCTACTGTACCAGGTGACTGGGTCTATCAGTCTGTTCTCTACTGTACCAGGTGACCGGGTCTATCAGTCTGTTTTATACTGTACCAGGTGACTGGGTCTATCAGTCTATTTTATACTGTACCAGGTGACTGGGTCTATCAGTCTCTGCTATCAGTCTGTCTGATTTTAAAGTTGTGTCATTTGATTTGGGTTGGGGTCATGATTAGTCTTTTGGGAAAAAGTTGGGGTCTCCAGAATTTCTAAAATGGGATCCCTTCAACATTTCGTTGTTAGAGGGTGTTTGTGGGGGAGAGAGCAAGAGAGAGAGAGGGAAGTAGAGAAACTGGGGAAGGAGAGATGAAAAGTACAGAGAGAGAGAAACAGAGAGGGAGAGAGAGGGAAATAGAGAAAGAGCAAAGAGAGGAAAAGGACAGTGATGGAGAGAGAGAGGAAGGAGAGAGGGGGAAAGAGACAGGAAAAGGACAGTGATAGAGAGAGAGAACAAGGAGAGAGGGGGAAAGAGAGAGGGAAAGGATAGTGATAGAGAGAGAGGGAGGAGAGAGGGGGAAAGAGAGAGGAAAAGGATAGTGATAGAGAGAGAGAGGGAGGAGAGAGGGGGATAGAGAGAGGAAAGGATAGTGATAGAGATAGAGGGGGAGGAGAGAGAGAGGGGGAAAGAGAGAGGGAGGAGAGAGGGGGAGAGAGAGAGGGAGAGGGGGAAAGAAAGAGGGAGGAGAGAGAGAGGGGAAAGAGAGAGGGAGGGAGAGAGGGGGAAAGAGAGAGGGAGGAGAGAGGGGGAAAGAGAGAGGGAGGAGAGAGGGGGAAAGAGAAAGGGAGGAGAGAGGGGGAAAGAGAGAGGGAGGAGAGAGGGGGAAAGAGAGAGGGAGGAGAGAGGGGGAAAGAGAGAGGGAGGAGAGAGGGGGAAAGAGAGAGGGATGAGAGAGGGTAAAGAGAGAGGGAGGAGAGAGGGGGAAAGAGAGAGGGAGGAGAGAGGGGGAAAGAGAGAGGAGAGAGGGGGAAAGAGAGAGGGAGGGAAATTAAGAAAGGGAAAAAGACTTGCTTTAACCAGACTTCTAATTGTCTCTGCTTGATGCATCCCCTCCCCTCCCCTCCCCTCCCCTCCCCTCCCTCGTCTTCCCCCTGAGTTGTGCATTCTCTCGGAGGAGCTCCTGCACTCCAACACACCAGCCAGCCCCAGCATGCCGTATTGAACTGAAACATTTAGGCAGTGTTATCACACACACACACACACACACACACACACACACACACACACACACACACACACACACACACACACACACACACACACACACACACACACACACACACACACACACACACACACACACTGAAAACTGCTGAAAATAGTGCTGTGTGTTTCCTTGTAAATGCTGTAAACCCCAGAGACTGAAGCAGTGTATTAGGTCTGTTACATTAGTATTCTGTTTTTAGCAGTGTTGTTTCTAGGGAAATGCTTTATTAAAATGCAGCTTCAGAACAGCATGGCTGTAAATAGAAGGAAAGCCACTGAGCCACTTTTTACAAAAACGTAACGCTTGTGTTTTACTTTCATTTGTTTCACAGTTAGAAATGATTACTATTTTTGTGTATATTCATGTAATTACCATTACTTCACTAATTAGAGAATAAGATAAATCCTCAATTTATAAATAGGGCCCTTTTTATGAACACTTTTATTTAAATAAAAATATCACTTAATTCCTCCTGTGTAAACAACAAATTGATTTGAAATGATGAATAATGGATAAAACTAAGTAAAATCAATAGAATATTTCTGGAGGAAAATGAATAAATAGATAGAGTGCTACACAGGAAGGAGATCTGAGTCTCGTTATTACTTGACACACCAGGATCTGTCCTCATACCTGTCCTCGTACCTGTCCTCATACCTGTCCTCACACCTGACCTCA
>NW_027010958.1:0-20000 GCF_036934945.1 Oncorhynchus masou masou | reverse complement strand
TTCTGCTCTAGTAAGAATACATCTATACTGGTTCTGCTCTAGTAAGAATACATCTATACTGGTTCTGCTCTAGTAAGAATACATCTATACTGGTTCTGCTCTAGTAAGAATACATCTATACTGGTTCTGCTCTCTAGTAAGAATACATCTATACTGGTTCTGCTCTCTAGTAAGAATACATCTATATTGTTTCTGATATAGTAAGAACAGATCTATTCATGATGACTATCGACATTTATTTATAAACCGGTGGTTCGAGCCCTGAATTCTGATTGGCTGAAAGCGGTGGTGCATAAGACCATATACCATGGATATGATTTTTGTGTTCTAATCACGTTGGTAACCAGTTTACAACAGCAATGAGGCACTTTGGGGGTTTATGGTATATGGCCACTATAGCACGCCTAAGGGCTGTTGTTATTCACGACTCAACGCGGAGTACAGCACCTTAGCCGTGATATACTGGTCATGTACCACACCGCCTCAGAACGTAGAGCTGTATTCTTTATTCTTTATTGATATCTGTTGTTTTCATCAGTTTTACGCGGAACTGCTTTCTGTTTCATCTCTTATTCTGATGAGGTGAAACAGTCTCGCCACCAGAAGAAACTGTTCCTGTTCAAAAAGGAAAAGGTTATAGAGAACAAAATGCTGCAGTCTCTCGTTTCTCCTCCCTGACCTGCGCCCTGACCATTACAATTACAGATGTGTGTGTTTGTGTTTCTGTGTACCTGTCTGTGTGCATGTCTGTGTGCCTGTCTGTGTGCCTGTCTGCGTGCCTGTCTGTGTACCTGTCTGTGTGTCTGTCTGTGTACCTGTCTGATGCCTGTCTGTGTGCATGTCTGTGTGCATGTCTGTGTACCTGTCTGTGTACCTGTCTGTGTGCCTGTATGTGTACCTGTCTGTGTGCCTGTCTGTGTGCCTGTCTCTGTACCTGTCTGTGTACCTGTCTGTGTACATGTCTGTGTACCTGTCTGTGTACCTGTCTGTGTGCCTGTCTGTGTGTCTGTCTGTGTACCTGTCTGATGCCTGTCTGTGTGCATGTCTGTGTGCATGTCTGTGTGCCTGTCTGTGTACCTGTCTGTGTACCTGTCTGTGTACCTGTCTGTGTGCCTGTCTGTGTACCTGTCTGTGTACCTGTCTGTGTACCTGTCTGTGTGCATGTCTGTGTGCATGTCTGTGTGCCTGTCTGTGTGCCTGTCTGTGTACATGTCTGTGTACCTGTCTGTGTGCCTGTCTGTGTACCTGTCTGCGTGCCTGTCTGTGTACCTGTCTGATGCCTGTCTGTGTGCATTTCTGTGTGCATGTCTGTGTGCCTGTCTGTGTGCCTGGCTGTGTGCCTGTCTGTGTACCTGTCTGTGTACCTGTCTGTGTGCCTGTCTGTGTGCCTGTCTGTGTACCTGTCTGTGTACACCAAATGAGACAATAAAATCTGTCTATGTTAGCTAATTATTTACAATTAAAATGTTGTATTTAGGGCAACAAAATAAACATGGATTCCACATCTAAAAGGTACATCTTGTTTGCAGGGTTTGTGTTTTTCTCTGGGCTGACTGAATGTGAGACACAGAGGTTGCAGAGGGAGGGAGGGAGGGAGGGGAGGAGGGGAGGGAGGGAGGAGGGAGGGAGGAGGGAGGGGAGGGAGGGAGGCTAGTAGCACATGAGTAAGCAGCGTCTGCATTGAGCTTGACTGGCTTGCTGAGTTCAGTCACAGAAAGATTTCATCATTCAGAGTCTTCATCAGGTTACCGCTCTTATTCATCCCTTTAAATGGCACCGCCAGGGATCACAACTAAACACCGCCTGTCTATCGCACACATCCTCTATCTCACCGCATAGCATTTCCTCGCACTCTCCTCTTTATTTATCAGCCCCTCTCTTTCTTCTTTCTTTCTTTCTTGCATTATCTATTTATTTTTCTCATTCTCTCTCTCTCTCTCTCTCTCTCTCTCTCTCTCCTCCCTCCTCTCTCTCCCTCTCTCTCCCCTCTCTCTCCCTCCCTCTCTCCCTCTCTCCCTCTCCCTCTCTCTCTCTCTCTCTCTCTCTCTCTCTTCCCTCTCTCCTCTCTCTGACTTTTTCTCTCTCTTTATCTATTTCTTTCTCCTCTCTTTCTATCTCTCTCTCTTCTTCTCTCTTTCCTCTCTTCCCTTCTCTTTCTCTTTCCTCTCCTAAGTCAATAGTGTGCAATAAAAATGCTTGTGCAAGCATCATTCTCTTCCTCGGGGAGGGAGGGGGAATATATGCCCACGCTCACCCCATAGTTTAACACTTCTCACTTTTCTGTAGTTTCAAACCGCAGTGTCGGATGTTGTGAAATCAGTCTCCTGAGAATTTCTCTTTCTTTAGTCTCCTTTTTCTTTTCTTCTGTACTTTTTCCTCTTTCCCATTTTAGTCTGTACTTCTGTACTTTTTGTCTGGTGATACTGGCTCTCTTGAACCAGACGTGTTTCTCTCAAAGTAGGTGTATAACGTGGAATGTTTTTGATAATGAAAACAATGCTTTTGATGCTGTCTCTCTTTTGTTTCAGCGGGTGTAATTGAACAAAGACAACTAAGAAGTAAAACTATACATCTATACAAGAAATACATTTTTTGCTATACTTTGTCATTTGATGCTGTGTAACAGTGAATGTATAGGGATATGCTGACTTTCTAGAATGTCAATCTTATTGCTGTTTTATTGTATTGCATGTGCAGAAGGAGCACTGTCTGCAATTGATTGCATTCATCAGTTATTAAGGTTACCAGAATGTCCAAAAGGTAGCTTTGAGTGTATTCATAGTTCAATCTGACACACTGAAGTGCTTCAAAATCCAAACATGATATAGCAGGATGTTCTGTTAAATATTTGTATCTGCCTTTAATATTACTGATTAAATTGTTTCCAGACTTGCCCAGTTGAATAAAGGTTCAATCAAAATAAAGAAATACAAATCAGCAGTACTAAGCATTGATCAGAAGTACTCAGCAGATCAGAAGTACTCAGCAGTGATCAGAAGTACTCAGAAGTACTCAGCAGTACTCAGAAGTACTCAGCAGTGATCAGCAGTGCTCAGCAGTGATCAGATGTACTCAGCAGTGATCAGAAGTACTCAGCAGTGATCAGAAGTACTCAGAAGTACTCAGCGGTACTCAGAAGTACTCAGCAGTGATCAGCAGTACTCATCAGTACTCATCAGTACTCAGCAGTACTCAGTAGTGATCAGCAGTACTCATCAGTACTCATCAGTACTCAGCAGTGATCAGCAGTGCTCATCAGTACTCAGAAGTGATCAGAAGTACTCAGCAGTGATCAGCAGTGCTCAGCAGTACTCAGCAGTACTCAGCAGTACTCAGCAGTGATCAGAAGTACTCAGCAGTGATCAGAAGTACTCAGCAGTGCTCAGCAGTACTCAGCAGTGCTCAGCGGTACTCAGCAGTGATCAGAAGTACTCAGCCGTGCTCAGCAGTGATCAGAAGTACTCAGCAGTGATCAGCAGTACTCAGCAGTGATCAGAAGTACTCAGCAGTGATCAGCAGTACTCAGCAGTGATCAGAAGTACTCAGCAGTGATCAGCAGTACTCATCAGTACTCAGCAGTGATCAGCAGTACTCAGCAGTACTCATCAGTACTCAGCAGTGATCAGCAGTACTCGGCAGTGATCAGCAGTACTCATCAGTACTCATCAGTACTCAGCAGAGATCAGCAGTACTCATCAGTACTCAGCAGTGATCAGAAGTACTCAGCAGTGATCAGCAGTACTCAGCAGTGATCAGCAGTACTCAGCAGTGATCAGCAGTACTCATCAGTGATCAGCAGTACTCAGCAGTGATCAGAAGTACTCAGCAGTGATCAGCAGTACTCAGCAGTGATCAGCAGTACTCAGCAGTGATCAGAAGTACTAAGCAGTGCTCAGCAGTACTCAGCAGTGATCAGAAGTACTCAGCAGTGATCAGCAGTGATCAGCAGGGATAGCCCCAGAACACCATAGCAACACCACCATAGTCCTGGACTGGTGTAGTTACACGTGTTCTGTGGTTGAGAGGCCGGTTGGACGTACTGACAATTTCTAAAACAACATTGTGTGTGGTGTCAGAAAATAACCTCACACTCAACGTAAAACAAAACTAAAGAGATGATTGTGGACTTCAGGAAACAGCAGAGGGGAACACCCCTATCCACATCGATGGACAGTAGTGGAGAGGGGAGTAAGTTTTAAGATCCTCGGCGTACACATCACAGACAAAACTGAATTGGTCCACCCACACAGACAGCGTGGTGAAGAAGGCGCAGCAGCGCCTCTTCAACCTCAGGAGGCTGAAGAAATTCGGCTTGTCACCAAAAGCACTCACAAACTTCTACAGATGCACAATCGAGAGCATCCTGTCGGGCTGTATCACCGCCTGGTACGGCAACTGCTCCACCCACAACCGTAAGGCTCTCCAGAGGGTAGTGAGGTCTGCACAACGCATCACCGGGGGCAAACTACCTGCCCTCCAGGACACCTACACCACCCGGTTACAGGAAGGCCATAAAGATCATTAAGAACAACAACCACCCGATCCACTGCCTGTTCACCCCGCTATCATCCAGAAGGCGAGGTCAGTACAGGTGCATCAAAGCTGGGACCGAGAGACTGAAAAACAGCTTCTATCTCAAGGCCATCAGACTGTTAAACAGCCACCACTAACATTGAGTGGCTGCTGCCAACATACTGACTCAACTCCAGCCACTTTAATAATGGGAATTGATGGGAAAGGGATGTAAAATATATCACTAGCCTCTTTAAACAATGCTACCTAATATAATGTTTACATACCCTACATTATTCATCTCATATGTATACGTATATACTGTACTCTATCATCTACTGCATCCTTATGTAATACATGTATCACTAGCCACTTTAACTATGCCACTTTGTTTACATGCTCATCTCATATGTATATACTGTACTCGATACCATCTACTGTATCTTGCCTATGCTGCTCTGCACCATCACTCATTCATATCTTTATGTACATATTCTTTATCCCCCTTACACTGTGTATAAGAAATTATTTTTTGTTCAGTAGAGAATTTAAATTAATTGAATATATTTGAATAGAGTACTATTTACTAGAATAGAATATGAACAACTGCAGCTTGTTGTAATACTGTATCTGAGAAATTCAGGAAATGTTTCTCCCAAAAATCACTAGGAGTTCAAATCTAAACTCTCAATAGATTATTTTTTACTTAATGTATTTAACAAGGCTATATATGGAATATTTTGCAGAAGACAATATTATTTTCTCTCAAAACCGTTGAGATTTTCTTATCTTTCTATGGATCTTCATTAGTTAGTTATGAGACTTATGAGAAAAGTTCCTCAGCTTCATTTCAATACAAAAACTCATTCAAAAATAACTGTATTTTAAAGTTTCAATAACTTTCAATAAATAAGTTATGTTCACAGGCAGACTGAGACTGTTGACTAGGTGTGTGTGTGTGTGTGTGTGTGTGTGTGTGCGTGCGTGTTGGTGTGAGTGTGTGTGTGTGTGTGTGTGTGTGTGTGTGTGTGTGTGTGTGTGTGTGTGTGTGTGTGTGTGTGTGTGTGTGTGTGTGTGTGTGTGTGTGTGTGTGCGTGTGTGTTGGTGTGAGTGTGTGTGCATGCGTGTTGGTGTGTATGCGCGTGATGGAGCGTGTGTGTGTGTGCGTGTGTGCGTACGTGCGTGTGTGTGCTTGTGTGTGTGTGTGTGTGTGTGTGTGTGTGTGTGTGTGTGTGTGTGTGTGTGTGTGTGTGTGTGTGTGTGTGTGTGTGTGTGTGTGTGTGTGTGCGTGTGTGTTGGTGTGTGTGTTGCTGTGTGTGTTGGTGTGTGTGTTGGTGTGTGTGTTGCTGTGTGTGTTGGTGTGTGTGTTGGTGTGTGTGTTGCTGTGTGTGTTGGTGTGTGTGTTGGTGTGTGTGTTGCTGTGTGTGTTGCTGTGTGTGCACATAACACAGTCACTTAGTGTGTGCTTGGGCTCCATTACAACAGGCTGTTATAAGGATGTATTGTTCTGGAAGATCTGACAACATTGCATTGTTATTTATTAGTCTACTATCACTTCATCATTTATGTCTTCACCTCTAAACTCTCTCTCTCTCGTTATCTACCCCGCCTCTCTCCCCCTCTCCTCTCTCTCCCCCTAAAATATTCTTGCTCTCCCCCTCTCTCTCTCTCTCTCTCTCTCTCTCTCTCTCTCTCTCTATGTCTCTCTCTCCTCCAATCCCCTCCCCTGCACTCTCTCCCCTCCTCTTAAAACTCTCCTCCCCCTCTCTCTCTCTCTCTTCCCTTCCCCTGCACTCCCTCCCCTCCTCTAAAACTCTTCCCCTGTCTCTCTCTCTTCCCTTCCCCTGCACTCCCTCCCCTCCTCTTAAAACTCTACCCCTCTCTCTCTCTCTTCCCTTCCTGCACTCTCCCCTCCTCTTAAACCCCCCCCTCTCTCTCTCTCTCTTCCCTTCCCCCTGCACTCTCTCCCCTCCTCTTAAAACTCTTCCCTCTCTCTCTCTCTCTCTCTCTCTCTCTCTCTCTCTCTCTCTCTCTCTTCCCGTCCCCTGCACTCTCTCCCCTCCTCTTAAAACTCTTCCTCTCTCTCTCTCTCTCTCTCTCTCTCTCTCCCTTCCCCTGCACTCTTTCCCCTCCTCTTAAATCTCTTCCCCCTCTCTCTCTCTCTCTCGCTCTCTGCCTCTCTTCCCATCCCCCTTCTCTCTTCATCTACCCAATGAGATGAGGGTTCAGTGTTTAGTCCGAGGCTCCTGCTCACTTCATCCAACGACCAATAAATCGAATAATGAATAAACTTCTCCGGCGCCAAAGGTTCATGTTCATTTGCATTTGCCCTTATACCATTTAATAAGGGCAGAAATTCAACACTTTTTCACAAACCACACAGTCTCTTTCTACTGTTGTTGATCCATACCTGAGATTATTCTGTGTTTTTTTTTTACAGTATTGTATTCTTTGACCAGGTTTTGCCCTCTTGGTCATGTTTACATCAAAAGAGTGAGAGAAGCAGTGAAGCAAGTGAGAGCATAGTTGTTTCAATTTCACAGACAATCAGACGTCTTAGAGAGTGAGAGAGGGGCCCAATCCTCCTCTCCTCCACCTCACTCCATCTCTTCTCTCACCTGCATCTCTAGAAGCTTCTGCTGTCATAAGCCCTCCAAGGCCAAGTTCACACACAACGTATTTCACACTTTCAAAGTTAAGTATGAATCGGTAATGTGATTCCTACAACTCCTCAGACATAAACACACACACTCACACACCTGCACCCACCCACCCACCCACGCACACACACGCACGCACCCACACACCCACACACCACACACCACACACACACGCACACACACACACGCACGCACGCACCCACACACCACACACCACACACACGCACACACACACACACACACACACACACACACACACACACACACACACACACACACACACACACACGGCCTCTTTCTTTCTCTCTCTCTCTCTCTCTCTCTATCTCTACGCCTCTCCCTCATTACTCCCGCTCCTCACCTGTACCCAATTTGTGCAACAAGATGTTCCTTAAATGAAAGATCCAGAACCTTTTCCTCCTCTTTTCCCTTCTCCTCTTCTCCCTCCTCGTCTCCCCCTTCTCCTCCTCTACCTCCTCTCCCTTCTCCTCTTCTCCCTCCTCGTCTCCCTTCTCCTCCTCTCTCCCTCCTCTCCCTCCCTCGTCTCCCTTCTCCCTCTTCTCCCCCTCAGCGTCTCCCTTCTCCTCCTCTCCCTCCTCTCCCTCCTCTCCCTCCTTGTCTCCCTTCTCCTTCTCTCCCTCCTCCTCTCTTCTCTCCATCCTCGTTCTCTCCCTCCTACTCTCTCTTCTCCTTCTCTCCCTTCTCATCCTCTCCCTCCTCCTACTCTCTCTTCTCCTTCTCTCCCTCCTCCTCTCCCTTCTCCTTTTCTCCCTCCACCTTTCACTTCTCCTTCCTCTCCCTCCTCTTCTACCTTCTCCTTCTCTCCCTCCTCCTTTCCCTTCTCCTCCTCTCCCTCCTCTCTCTCTGCTTCTCTCCCTCCTCCTCCTCTCTTTCTCTACCTCCTCCTCTACCTTCTCCTTCTCTCCCACCTCCTCTCTCTCTTCTCCCTCCTCTCCCTCCTCTCTCTTCTCCTTTCTCTCCTCATCCTGACCTTCTCTCCATTCTCCTTCTCTCCCTCCTCCTCTACCTTCTCCTCCTCTCCCTCCTACTTTCCCTTCTCCTCCCTCCTCCCTCCTCTCTCTTCTCCTTCTCTCCTCTCCTCCTCTCCTTCTATGTATTTATTTCCACTGTCAGCTAGGAAAATATACACTTGACCTTGATGTGGCTTGGTCATAAAAGAGAGAGACCTAATGATGTAGAAGTTTAGGATTATATCTGTGATGCAGAATGAATGATAACACAGTAAAAGTTAGGTAACAGTATAGTGCCACCTATCACCGTCTCGCCTTCACACCTCCCTCCCTCCCTCCCTCCCTCCCTCCCTCCCTCCCTCCCTCCCTCCCTCCCTCCCTCCCTCCCTCCCTCCCTCCCCCCTCCCTCCCCCTCCCTCCCTCTCTTGTTCTCTTGTTCTATTTATTCCTCTCTTTGTCTCTCTGTCTCTCTCTCCCTCTGTGTCTGTGCTGTCTCACTCCCTTTTTTAATCTGTGTGCTTGAACCAAGAGAGAGTTACTGTGACGGTGCAGCGGGATGATCCTAGTTCTCTCTCTCTTTCTCTCTCTTTATCTCTCGCTTTCTCTCCCCTCTCTCTCCCTCCTCTCTTTATCTCTCGCTTTCTCTCTCTCTTTTATCCCTCTCTCCCTCTCCCTCTCTCTCTTTATCTCTCTCTCTCTTTCTATCTCTCCCTCTCTCTCTCTTTATCTCTCTCTCTATCTTTATCTCTCTCTCTCTTTTATCTCTCTCTCCCTCTCTCTCTCCCTCTCTCTCTTTATCTCTCGCTTTCTCTCTCTTTTATCTCTCTCTCCCTCTCTCTCTCTCTCTTTTATCTCTCTCTCTCTCTCTCTCTCTCTCTTTATCTCTCTCTCTCCCTCTCTCTCTATCTCTCTCTCACTCTCTCTCTCTCTCTCCTCTCTCCCTCTCTCTCTCCCTCCCCCTCTCTCTCTCTCTCTGCACAGTATCTCTCTCTCCCTCTCTCTATAACTCTCCCTATTATCTTGCCCTAGTTCTCTTTCTTTCTCTCTCCCTCTCTCCTCCATCCCTCTCTTTTCCCAGTCAGAGTTACAGTGCAGAGGGAACGATAGGCTGGTAGTGAGATATTTGTGTCTCATAAATTCTCCATCGCTCAGCGTTATTTACGGCGAGGACCGGGATAGCAGTGACTCGGCGTGCGACACACAGCTTGTGTCCCTCTGTGTCTGTCTCCATCTTCCACACTCGTAAATTAGACCACAGCTGACAGCTCCCCAAGTCCACGCTCACATTAAAATGAGTTGTGTGTCACACCCTTCCCTTCCCCCTTTGTCCCCACTCAACCCCCTCCTCTCCGCTCAACCCCTCCTCCCAACTCACCCCCCCTCCTAGCCGGGGATAGGTCGTGAGAGACAGAAAGAGAGAAAGTGAGAAAAGTGAGACAGAGATAGAGAGAGAGAGAGAGAGAGAGACAGAGAGAGAGAGAGAGAGACAGAGAGAGAGAGAGAGAGACAGAGAGAGAGAGAGAGAGAGAGAGGGAGGGAGAGAGACAGAGAGAGAGAGAGAGAGAGACAGAGAGAGAGAGAGAGACAGAGAGAGAGAGAGAGAGAGAGAGAGAGAGAGAGAGAGAGAGGGAGAGAGACAGAGAGAGACACTGCACAAATTCGCCATGTTTTTACCATCCCAGACAAATGTTCATGATCGGGGTGAAATCGTATGATCTTGGGTTATGATCAGTAAGTCTGGACTGGTGTAGTTTGAGCGGGTCAGGGACGCACTAATGATGGCTGTTCCGACATCTCCAAAATGTTTGCTGGGCATCTTGGATTCTGAGCAGTGCTACGATGCACTTGGGCAAGGACTACTGCAAAAGCCACTGAACACTCAGCATGTGAGACCAAAACAACGATGGCAAAGAGGAAAGCAACGACAACAACAATGATTACAACAACAACAATGATTACAACAACAACAACAACAACAATGATTACAACAACAACAACAACAACAACAATGCGCACCGGGAAGAGCAAGGGGATGGAAAACATATAGGTGGAATTGTGGACAGAACACAGCTGCCTTTTCAATATTACCTCTGTGTCCTACCATGACAGAAACACAAAACAGAATTTACATTATCATATTTTAAGGGAACTTTTCACATTTACCGTATGGTCAGTGAGAAAGTCCATATTGCAAATGTACCGTCCCTTACTAGACGTCCGAAAACATTTTTAAAATTGGGACGTCGGGCCGAGCGGCAGGGCCAGACCTACCGGAAAGTCATCAAATGAACTTTGTTGGACATTCGGTTTTCGTTTATAAAATAATAAAATTTTGGTCAATTTTTCCGCTATGCCGGAAAATCCCACAAGAGGGCATAAGCAATCATATTGCAATTTGACAAAACATCACGAATCACGACGGGCCATATCTCTTCGAAAATATTTCGCCGAAACTTGGTGAGCATAGGTTTGGCATAATGGGCAGTTGGCCCCAAACAAGATGCTGTCTAGGCCTCAATGGTTTTTGAGTTATGGCCATTTTTCTGGGATTAAAGGTTGAAAATGAAAATAGAGAAATGATTTTTTCACTTCACATTAAAGTCAAGGAGCCTCCGGTGTCAATAATAAAAAAAAGATCAGCCATTTATCTATCGTCATTTAAGAGAAATCGTACGATGACAGATTTGTGATGTTCAAATATAGGTGTTTTTTTTTTTTCAACAGTTACAGATCCAGTTGCAGGGTGTTCATACGAATATTTTTAAAGTGTGCTGCGGAGCTCTGCGACATTTCTGTGATTTTCTATGATTTTCTGAAATAACACACACTCACTAAACCCTCCGTAAATAACTCAGTTCTTAACGTAAAGACTTAAAACTCAGGATTCTGTAAAGGCATACCCCAATGAGGATATGAGTTTATTTATAGCTTCCTGTGCCAACAGGAAGTGCCTTAAATGGTGTCATAGTGGCTGTATCCAAGGGTTAAAAAGGTCAGATCTTTTCAAAACTTCATATGTGATTAGGCAACCCTCCTGAACTGTAAAATCACTCATTTCTCCCAACAGATGTCAAAGAAAAGCTCTCGCACACACACACAGCAAGGATGGAGTGACAAAGCGCGTGTTTAAAGACACAGAGAGCAGGCAATGGCATAAACATAATCCTGCCGGCCGAGTTCAACGAGATATCCCGCTTGACCGTAGCTCGCCGGTCTAAGCGCAGTGACCATGAGAAAAGTGGGCCCAATATGAAGCCTGCACCAGAATGTCATTTGATTTTGTGTGACAGCGGCGGAACCGTTAGGTTTAGAAGGACAATTCAAACACAGGACTGTTCCTAAGGTCCTCCTGATCTGTGCAAGCCTAACCTTGACCGTGTGACATTAACCCTTCACAGGTAAAAGAAGGTGTTTACATAAAAACAGTTTGCATTGCCTTCTCTCCCATAGGAATACATTGCCTGCTCCCTAAATACAACCTGGAGTCTATATGGGTTATGAATGCTGTATGAACCTGTCTTCGGTATCAGTCCATCAGGCCACTTTAAGGTCTCCCTGTGTCGATTCTAGGCTTCCTGGGCCAACCGGAAGTGCTTAAAATCACCCTAAAAGTGTATATCCATACCCTGCCTGCAATTTGATGGACATAGTGCATTGAACCCTGTGTAAATCAGTCAATTCTTAACGTAAAGACTTAAACTCAGGATTCTGTAAAAGCATAGCCCAATGAGGATATGTGTTGACTTATAGCTTCCTGTGTCAACCGGAAGTGCCATAATTGGTGTCTCAGGGGCTGTTTGGAAGGGTTAAAAAAAAAATCAGATCTGTCCAAAACTTCATATGTGTGATTAGGCAACCCCATGAATTGTAAATCAGTCATTTTTCCCATAAAAATTCAAAGAAAAACTAAATCACACAGATACACAACTTGGATGGAGGGACGTATTATTGGGGTGCGTAGAGACTGACAGTGCCTCCAATAGTTAGCTTTGAATGATATCAAATTGACTGATGGACGGTGACTTGCAGGTGACTCTTGTCCATTTGCAATATGTTTAAGCGGTGAGGTACCATCACCAAAAGCGACATTCTGAAATCAACTCAAACGAGCGATGGAGAGGTACCAGAATCACTGCCCAGCCATCCCGAGGTCATCGTGCCAGTCAATTTGGCATTCCTGCGTGATTTTTATGGCATGACAAATTGGTGATGGTGAATGCCCAGTTAACCATATTGCAAATGCACAGTGACTTTGAAAGAGTGAGAAAACATTACCAAATGGACATTCTGAAATCAACACAAAAAATGGCATCACCATAGTGTCCAGACTGTGCCGAGTCCAACGAGGCGCCCCGCTTGACCGTAGCTCGCTCGGTCTGAGCGCAGCGACCATGAGAAAAATAGGCCCACAATGAAGCCTGCACCACAATGTCATTTGATTTTGGGTTACAGCGGCGGAACCGTTAAGTTTAGAAAGACAATTCAACTACAGGAATGTTCCTAAGGTCCTCCTGATCTGTGCAAGCATAACCTTGACCGTGTGACATTAACCCTTCACAGTTAAAAGAAGGTGTTTACATAAAAACAGTGTGCATTGACTTCTCTCCCCATAGGAATACATTGCCTGCTCCACTAAATACAACCTGGAGTCTGTATGGGTTATGAATGCTGTATGAACCTGTCTTCGGTACCAGTCCATCAGGCCACTATAAGGTCTACCTGTGTCGATTATAGGATTCCTGAACCAACCGGAAGTGGCTACAATCGCCCTAAAAGTGTTTACCCATAATCTGCCTGCAGTTTGATAGACATAGTACATTCAACCCTGTGTAAATCAGTCAGTTTTCATGGTAAAGACTTAAAACTCAGGATTCTGTAATAGAATACCTCAATGAGGATGTGCGTTGAGTTATAGCTTCCTGTGCCAACCGGAAGTGCCATAATTGGTGTCTCAGGGGCTGTTTGGAAGGGTTAAAAAAATCTGATATGTCCAAAACTTCATATGTGTGATTAGGCAACCCCCATGAACTGTAAATCAGTCATTTTTCCCATAAAAATTCAAAGGAAAACTAAATCACACAGATACACAACTTGGATGGAGGGACGTATTGGGGTGTGTAGAGACTGACAGTTCCTCCAATAGTTAGCTTTGTTCGAGCTAAAAGAACCGTCAGACCTAGTGTTCCGAAACTTTAGAAACCTGTTCTAGACCTCAGGTCGATAGTGCGTGGTGAGTTAGGTGGCTCTAGAAGGTTCTCTGACCGAGAAACAGCCTCGTACATTTGCAATGACTTCAATTCATTTTGACCATTACAAAAATGGCGACATTTAGAAAAGTCTCAGAGACACAAGACTAGGTGCATTGAAACCGGCTCAGCCCATAGAGATGGACCCCAACGTTTCTATCCGATAGCTCATTCAAGGACCCCGTAGCAAGTAATTGAAAAAGGTGGATTTTCAGCACCAATTAGGGGTTTACTCGGGCACCGAATGACCTATTTAGCCGAAACTCGGGATTCGGGGTCGCCTCACATAGGCCTACACATAATGTCCGAACTGGACCCGCAGCTAGAAAGTAACTATGTGTTTTATGTTGTTCTTATGGTTTGAACCGAAGGCGTTGTGAATTTTGGGCCAGCTCTGAAGTATGTGATACTTGGCTCCTAAACGAGTTGGGAAAAGTGGGTTTGGTGTCAGTTTGCATCAGTTTGGTGTCAGAATGATATCAAATTGACTGATGGACGGTGACTTGCAGGTGACTCTTGTCCATTTGCAATATGTTTAAGCGGTGAGGTACCATCACCAAAAGCGACATTCTGAAATCAACCATAACGAGCGATGGAGAGGTACCAGTATCACTGCCCAGCCATCCCGAGTTCATCGGGCCAGTCAATTTGGCATTCCTGCATGATTTTTATAGCATGACAAATTGGTGATGGTGAATGCCCAGTTAACCATATTGCAAATGCACAGTGACTTTGCAAGAGTATGAAACATCACCAAATGGACATTCTGGAATCAACCCTAATGAGCGATGGAGAGGTACCAGAATCACTGCCGAGCCATCCCGAGTTCATCGGGCCAGTCAATTTGGCATTCCTGCACGAATTTTTAGTGACTTTGCAAAAGTGAGAAAACATTTGCAATATGTTTTAACAGTGAGGTACCATCACCAAAAGTGACATTCTGAAATCAACCCAAACGAGCGATGGAGAGGTACCAGAATCACTGCCCAGCCATCCCGAGGTCATCGGGCCAGTCAATTTGGCATCCCTGCACGATTTTTATAGCATGACAAATTGGTGATGGTGAATGCCCAGTTAACCATATGGCAAATGCACAGTGACTTTGAAAGAGTGAGAAAACATTACCAAATGGACATTCTGAAATCAACACAAACAATGGCATCACCATAGTGTCCAGACTGTGCCGAGTCCAACGAGATGCCCCGCTTGACCGTAGCTCGCTCGGTCTGAGCGCAGCGACCATGAGAAAAATATGCCCACAATGAAGCCTGCACCACAATGTCATTTGATTTTGGGTGACAGCGGCGGAACCGTTAGGTTTAGAAAGACAATTCAACCACGGGAATGTTCCTAAGGTCCTCCCGATCTGTGCAAGCCTAACCTTGACTGTGTGGCATTAACCTTTCACAGTTAAAAGAAGGTGTTTACATCAAAAAGTTTGCATTGACTTCTCTCCCCATAGGAATACATTGGTTTCACCTCGAAATTCAACCTGAGGCCTATGTGGGTTATGAATGCCTTATGAACCTGTCTTCTATGACATTCCATCAGACCACTATGAGGTCTACCTGTGTTGATTCTAAGCTTCCTGGAGCAACCGGAAGTGGTTAAATTCACCCAAAAGGTATTTGGATGTACATCACCACCAAAGGTGAAAATGACTCTGCATTCAACCCTGTGTAGATCAGTCAATTCTCAACTTAAAGACTTAAAACTCAGGATTCTGTAAGTTTCTATGTCAATCAAGACATGTGTGTATTTATAGCTTCATGTGCCAAGCGGAAGTGCCATAATTGGTGTCTCAGGGGCTGTTTGGAAGGGTTAAAAAGGTCAGATCTTTTCAAAACTTCATATGTGATTAGGCAACCCTCCTGAACTGTAAAATCAGTCATTTCTCCCAACAGATGTCAAAGAAAAGCACTCACACACACACACAGCAAGGATGGAGTGACAAAGCGTGGTGTTTAAAGACACAGAGAGCAGGCAATGGCATAAACATAATCCCAAGGCCGTGCCGAGTTCAACGAGATATACCGCTTGACCGTAGCTCGCTCGGTCTAAGCGCAGCGACCATGAGAAAAGTAGGCCCAATATGAAGCCTGCACCAGAACGTCAATTGATTTTGGGTGACAGCGGCGGAACCGTTAGGTTTAGAAGGACAATTCAAACACAGGACTGTTCCTAAGGTCCTCCCGATCTGTGCAAGCCTAACCTTGACCGTGTGACATTAACCCTTCACAGTTAACCTCTTACATATTCAAATGTTATTTCCTATTAAGTCATTATTCTGTTATTAATATATGCTGTTATTATTAATGTATTGTCTTATTAACTTCTTGGAACTCTAGGGGCGCAATTTCATTTTTGGATGAAAAACGTTCCCGTTTTAAACAAGATATTTTGTCACAAAAAGATGCTCGACTATGCATATAATTGCTACTGTTCGAAAGAAAACACTCTGACGTGTCCAGAAATACAAAGATCTTCTCTGTGCGTGCCCTTTAACGTGAGCTTCAGGCAAAACCAAGATGAGATGGCATCCAGGAAATGACAAGGATTTTTGAGGCTCTTTTTGTCATGATCTCCTTATATGGCTGTGAACGCAAGAGGAATGAATCAACCCTCTCTGTCGTTTCCCCAAGGTGTCTGCAGCATTGTGACGTATTTGTAGGCAGATCATTGGAAGATTGACCATAAGAGACCACATTTACCATGTGTCCGCCCGGTGTCCTGCGCCGAAATTGGTGCGCAAAAGTGACCTGCCAGTATTTTTCCAAGGAATACAGAGAGGAAAGCAAGCTTCCACGAACTGCATGTCAATGAAGAGATATGTGAAAAAACACCTTGAGGACTGATTCCAAACAACGTTTGCCATGTTTCGGTCGATATTATGTAGTTAATCCGGAAAAAGTTTTACGTTGTAGGTGACTGCATTTTCGGTTCGTTCAGTAGCCAGGCGCAATGTAGAAAACGGAACGATTTCTCCTACACACAGACGCTTTCAGGAAACACTGCGCATTTGGTATGTGACTGAGAGCCTCCTCATTGAAAACATCAGAAGCTCTTCAAAGGTAAATGATTTTATTTATTTGGTTATCTGGCTTTTGTGAAAAATGTTAAAAGTGCTACATGCTACACAAAATGCTATGCTAGCTTTGCATACTCTTACACAAATTAGTCCATTTCTATGGTTCAAAAGCATATTTTGAAAATCTGAGATGACAGTGTTGTTAAGAAAAGGCTAAGCTTGAGAGCAAACGCATTATTTTTATTTTATTTGCGATTTTCAGAAATCGTTAACGTTGCGTTATGCTAATGAGCCTGAGGCTTTAGTCACGATCCCGGATCCGGATGGGAGTTTCAAGAGGTTAATATTTGTTGTTATTAATATATCCTGTTATTAAAACTTCGGGATTGGTGTCCCTTCCACGTGACGGTTGAGCTAACTTAGACTAATGTGATTAGCATGAGGTTGTAGTAACAAGAACATTTCCCAGGACATAGACATATCTGATATTGGCAGAAAGCTTACATTCTTCTTAGTCTAACTGCACTGTCTAATTTACAGTAGCTATTACAGTGAAAGAATACCATGCTATTGTTTGAGGAGAATGCACAATGTTGAACAAGAAAATATATTACTTAACAAATTAGGCACATTTGAGCAGTCCTGATTCAAAATGTTGAACAGAAATACAATGCTTCATTGGATCAGTAAAAAACTTTGCACATTTATTGCAGCCAAAATCTAAATTGCACCTGGGCTGGAATAATACATTATGGCTTTTCTCTTACATTTCATGGTGGTACAAAAAATACAAAAGAACGGTTGTTTTCTTCTTTGTATTATCGTTAACCAGATCTATTGTGTTAAATTCCCTACATTTCTTACACATGTCCACAAACTTCAAAGTGTTTCCTTCAAATGGTACCAAGAATATGCATATCCTTGCTTCAGGGCCTGAGCTACAGGCAGTTAGATTTGGATATGTCATTTTAGGCAAAATAAAAAAAGGTTTATCCTAAATATATTCTGTTATATATGCCATTAATAACAGTACATATAACATCATATATCTAAAAAAAACATCATATATAACAGGCTATAATAACAACAGCATATACAACAGGACATATTAATAACAGGACATATTAATAACAGGACATATTAATAACATGATATATTAATAGCAGGATATATTAATAGCAGGATATATTAATAGCAGGATATATTAATAGCAGGACATATTAATAACAGGACAAATTAATAGCCGGGCATATTAATAACATGATATATTAATAACAGGATATATTAATAGCAGGACATTGTCACGCCTGGTCTTAGTATTGTGTGTTTTAGTTTATTAGTTAGTCAGACCAGGGGTGTGACATGGGGTTATTTTGTATTGTATTTTCATATTGGGATTTTGTAGTAGTTGGGATTGTAGCTGGTTAGGGGTGTGTGTGTGTGTTAATTAGGTTGGTTTTGAGGCGGTTCTCAATCAGAGTCAGGTGCTTCTCGTTGTCGCTGATTGGGAACCGTATTTAGGTAGCCTGTTTTTCGCTTTGCATTTCGTGGGTGATTGTTCCTGTCTCTGTGTTAGTTTCACCAGTCAGGCTGTATTAGGTTTCGTTCTTTGTTTGTTGTTTCTTTTGTATTTATTAGTTATTCGTGTTAGTTCGTTCGTTTTGTCTTCACTCAATAAACATGAGTAACTTACACGCTGCATTTCGTCCGACTCTCCTTCAACTAAGCAAGAACGCCGTTACAGAATCACCCACCAAAACTGGACCGAGCAGCGTGTCAACAGGCAGGAACAGCGTAATCAGGAGCAGCGTGTTAACAGGCAGCGACAGCTGGAGCAGCAAAGGGAGGAGGAATTATTCAAGAATGGACATGGGAAGACGTGCTGAATGGCAAAGGTTGCTACACTTGGGAGGAGATATTGGCCGGAAGAAATCGCTTCCATGGCAACAGGTGGAGGCACTAAGGAGAGCAGAGGCAGCCGGAGATAGGAGCCGACGATACGAGGGAACACGGTTGGCAAGGAAGCCCGAAAAGCAGCCCCAAAAATTTTTTGGGGGGCTATCAGGGAGTATGGCTGCGCCAGGTAGAGACCTGCGCAATCTCCTGTGCATACCGGAGGGCTAGAGAGACCGGACAGGCACCGTGTATGCAGAGGTGCGCACGGTGTCCCCAGTGCGGGTGCATAGCCCGGGTACGGTATATTTCAGCCCGCGTATCGGGCCGGGTTAGATTGAGCGTCGAGCCAAATGCTATGAAGCCGGCTCTACGCATCCGTTCTCCAGTGCGTCTCCTTGGGCCGGTTTTCATGGCACCAGCCTTGCGCTCTGTTTCTCCGGTTAGCCTACATAGCCCAGTGCGGGCTATTTCTCCTCACAGCACTGGCAGGGCAACCGTGAGTATTCAACCAGGTAAGGTTGGGCAGGCTCGGTGCTCAAGAGCTCCAGTGCCTGCACGGTCCGGTCTCATCCAGAACCACCTCCACACCCCAGCCCTCCAGTAGCAGCTCCCCGCACTAGGCTTCCTGTGCGTGTCCCGGCCAAATACCACCAGTGCCAGCACCACGCATCAGGCCTACAGTGCGCCCTCGCCTGTTCAGCGCAGCCAGTGCTTTCTCCCTCTCCTGCGCTGTCGGAGTCTCCCGTCTGTTCAGCGGTTCTAGAGCCTTCCTCCTCTACAGCGCTGCCGGAGCCTCCTGTCTGTATACAGCAGCCTGAGCTGCTAGTCTGCATGGAGTTGCCAGTCTGCATGGAGCTGCCAATCTGCAAGAAGCCGCCAGAGCTGTCAATCTGCATGGAGCAGCCTGAGCCGTCAGTCAGCATGAAGCAGCCAGATCTGCCAGTCAACCAGACTCTTCCAGATCTGCCAGTCAACCAGATTCTTCCAGATCTGCCAGTCAACCAGACTCTTCCAGATCTGCTAGTCAGCCAGGATCCGCCAGTCGGCCAGGATCCGCCAGTCAGCCAGGATCTGCCAGTCAGCCAGGATCTGCCAGATCTGCCTGTCAGCCAGGATCCGCCAGTCAGCCAGGATCTGCCAGATTTGATAGTCAGCCAGGATCCTCCAGTCAGCCAGGATCTGCCGGATTCTACTTCCTGGCTTGGCTTTTTCTCAGTACTGGGCTTTTTCTCAGTGCTGGGCTGCCTCTCAGTGCTGAGCTGCCCCTCAGTGCTGAGCTGCCTCTCTGTCCCGAGCTGCCCCTCTGTCCCGAGCTGTCCCTCTGTCCCGAGCTGTCCCTCTGTCCCGAGCTGTCCCTCAGTCCCGAGCTGTCCCTCAGTCCCGAGCTGTCCCTCAGTCCCGAGCTGCCTCAGTCCCGAGCTGCCCCTCAGTCACGAGCTGCTCTTCTATTATGTAGGGTTCTGGGTGAGGACTATTCGCCATGGTCGGCGGTTAGGGTGGGATTATCTATGGACGCGAAGGGGAGGAACATTGACATTTTTGAAGTGGGGTCCACGTCCGGAGCCGGAACCGCCACCATGGACAGATGCCCACCCGGACCCTCCCTATGGGTTTTGAGGTGCGTCGGGAGTCCGCACCTTAGGGGGGTTCTGTCACGCCTTGGTCTTAGTATTGTGTGTTTTAGTTT
>NW_027010957.1:20000-27329 GCF_036934945.1 Oncorhynchus masou masou | reverse complement strand
ATGCATTGCTTCGTTCAGTTACATTATTGCTAGAGGCGAGAGAGAGAGAGAGGGGGAGAGTGAGAGACAGAGCGAGAGAGAGTGAGACAGAGCGAGAGAGAGAGAGACAGAAAGCGAGAGAGAGAGACAAAGAGAGAGAGAGACAGAGAAAGACAGAGAGCGAGAGAGAGAGAGAGAGAGAGAGAGAGAGACAGAGAGAGAGAGAGAGAGAGAGAGAGAGAGAGACAGAGAGAGAGACAAAGAGAGAAAGACAGAGAGAGACAGAGAGAGAGACAGAGAGAGAGAGAGAGAGATAGAGAGAGAGAGAGAGAGAGAGAGAGAGAGAGAGAGAGAGAGAGAGAGAGAGAGAGAGGGAGTGAAGAGGAGAGCGAGAGTGAGAGAGAGAGAGAGGAAGGGAGAGAGCAGGAGGGCATGCAGACAGATAGCATCCCTCTCTCCATTACCCAGCATGCACTAGGAGGACTGGCAGTAATTTGGATCATTAGTTATCACAGTACTCTACTCTTAATCACATGCACAAACACACGTACACACGCATGCGCACACACACACACGCGCACACACACACACACACACACACAGCAGCGATATAAATGGGTAAGACAGAAACGAGCTGGAAGAGTGTCACGTAGTTGACTCCTGGGTCAGACAGGGAGACAATGGGACAAGGAGAGAGGAAGATGGAGACAGATGTGACAGGGAGACAGGGACAGGGAGACAGGGACAGGGAGACAATGGGACAAGGAGAGAGGAAGATGGAGACAGATGTGACAGGGAGACAGGGACAGGGAGACAATGGGACAAGGAGAGAGGAAGATGGAGACAGATGTGACAGGGAGAGAGGGATACAGGGAGATAGTAAGATGAGTGTGACAAGGACAGAGGAAGACAAGGATAGAGGAAGATGGAGAGAGTAATACAAGGATAGGGAAGATGGAGAGGGAAGACAAGGATAGAGGAAGATGGAGAAAAAGACAGGGAAAGAGAAAGACAGGGAGAGAGAAAGACAAGGAGAGGAAGACAAGGAGAGAGGTGTGACAAGGAGAGAAAAGACAAGGATAGAGGAAGATGGAGAGAGGAAGACAAGGATAGAGGAAGATGGAGAGAGAAGACAGGGAAAGAAAGACAAGGAAAGGAAGACAAGGAGAGAGGTGTGACAAGGAGAGAAAGTCAAGGAGAGAAAAGACAAGGAGGAGGAAGACAAGGAGAGGTGTGACAAGGAGAGTGGTGTGACAAGGAGAGAGGTGTGACAAGGAGAGAGAAAGACAAGGAGAGAGGTGTGACAAGGAGAGAGGTGTGACAAGGAGAGAGAAAGACAAGGAGAGAGGTGTGACAAGGAGGAGTGACAAGGAGAGAGAAAGACAAGGATAGAGGAAGACAAGGAGAGAGGTGTGACAAGGAGAGAGAAAGACAAGGAGAGAGGTGTGACAAGGAGAGAGGTGTGACAAGGAGAGAGGTGTGACAAGGAGAGAGGTGTGACAAGGAGAGAGGTGTGACAAGAAGAGAGTTGTGACAAGGAGAGAGTTGTGACAAGGAGAGAGAAAGACAAGGAGAGAGGAAGACAAGGAGAGAGGTGTGACAAGGAGAGAGGTGTGACAAGGAGAGAGGAAGACAAGGAGAGAGGTGTGACAAGGATAGAGGAAGACAAGGTGAGAGGTGTGACAAGGAGAGAGGAAGACAAGGAGAGAGGAAGACAAGGAGAGAGGAAGACAAGGAGAGAGGAAGACAAGGAGAGAGGTGTGACAAGGAGAGAGGTGTGACAAGGAGAGAGGAAGACAAGGTGAGAGGTGTGACAAGGAGAGAGGAAGACAAGGAGAGAGGAAGACAAGGAGAGAGGAAGACAAGGAGAGAGGAAGACAAGGAGAGAGGTGTGACAAGGAGAGAGGTGTGACAAGGAGAGAGGAAGACAAGGAGAGAGGAAGACAAGGAGAGAGTGTGACAAGGAGAGAGGAAGACAAGGAGAGAGGAAGACAAGGAGAGAGGAAGACAAGGAGAGAGGAAGACAAGGAGAGAGGTGTGACAAGGAGAGAGGAAGACAAGGAGAGAGGAAGACAAGGAGAGAGGTGTGACAAGGAGAGAGAAAGACAAGGAGAGAGGAAGACAAGGAGAGAGGTGTGACACATACACTATATTCTTGTTTTAGCATGTTAATTCTCCTTCCTGCTGTGTCGTCTGCGTATCCAGGTGAGACTGGTGTTAGACTGTAGAGCTACGAGGGAGCTGAACGCTTTTGGAGAGGCAGTGTCCCAATACATCTCCACGTGTCTTTGTGAGATCATACAATAGGTGTTTCAATAGCATCCCATGTTAGTTGGTGTAGAGAGTTTAGGAGAGTCACTATTGAAAGCCAGTTGTCTCTACTGTACTCTACCCTATTTTAAATCAACAAAGGAGGTGTGGTGTGGATGTGGAAGCTCTCTGTGTTGATCCAGAGTGGCTCAGCGGTCTAAAGGTGCTGCGTCTCAGTGCTTGAGGCGTCTCTATAGACACCATGCTTTCTCTCTCGGTCTCGCTCTCCTCATCGTATAGCTCATTCTCTCTCTCCTCATCGTATAGCTCATTCTCTCTCTCCTCATCATATAGCTCTTTCTCTCTCTCCTCATCATATAGCTCTTTCTCCTAGTCATATAGCTCATTCTCTCTCTCCTCATCGTATAGCTCATTCTCTCTCTCCTCATCATATAGCTCATTCTCTCTCTCCTCATCATATAGCTCATTCTCTCTCTCCTCATCATATAGCTCATTCTCTCTCTCCTCATCATATAGCTCATTCTCTCTCTCCTCATCGTATAGCTCATTCTCTCTCTCCTCATCATATAGCTCTTTCTCCTAGTCATATAGCTCATTCTCTCTCTCCTCATCATATAGCTCATTCTCTCTCTCCTCATCATATAGCTAATTCTCTCTCTCCTCATCATATAGCTCTTTCTCCTAGTCATATAGCTCATTCTCTCTCTCCTCATCATATAACTAATTCTCTCTCTCCTCATCGTATAGCTCATTCTCTCTCTCCTCATCATATAGCTAATTCTCTCTCTCCTCATCATATAGCTAATTCTCTCTCTCATCATATAGCTCATTCTCTCTCTCCTCATCATATAGTTCATTCTCTCTCTCCTCATCATATAGCTCATTCTCTCTCTCCTCATCATATAGTTCATTCTCTCTCTCCTCATCGTATAGCTCATTCTCGCTCTCCTCATCGTATAGCTCATTCTCGCTCTCCTCATCGTATAGCTCATTCTCTCTCTCCTCATCGTATAGCTCATTCTCGCTCTCCTCATCATATAGCTCTTTCTCCTAGTCATATAGCTCATTCTCTCTCTCCTCATCATATAGCTCATTCTCCTCATCATATAGCTCATTCTCTCTCTCCTAGTCATATAGCTCATTCTCTCTCTCCTCATCATATAGTTCATTCTCTCTCTCCTCATCATATAGCTCTTTCTCCTAGTCATATAGCTCATTCTCGCTCTCCTCATCGTATAGCTCATTCTCTCTCTCCTCATCACATAGCTCTTTCTCCTAGTCATATAGCTCATTCTCTCTCTCCTCATCATATAGCTCATTCTCTCTCTCCTCATCATATAGCTCTTTCTCCTAGTCATATAGCTCATTCTCTCTCTCCTAGTCATATAGCTCATTCTCTCTCTCCTCATCATATAGCTCATTCTCTCTCTCCTCATCACATAGCTCTTTCTCCTAGTCATATAGCTCATTCTCTCTCTCCTCATCGTATAGCTCATTCTCTCTCTCCTCATCATATAGCTCATTCTCTCTCTCCTCATCATATAGCTCATTCTCTCTCTCCTCATCATATAGCTAATTCTCTCTCTCCTCATCATATAGCTCTTTCTCCTAGTCATATAGCTCATTCTCTCTCTCCTCATCATATAGCTCATTCTCTCTCTCCTCATCGTATAGCTCATTCTCTCTCTCCTCATCATATAGCTCATTCTCTCTCTCCTCATCATATAGCTCATTCTCTCTCTCCTCATCATATATCTCATTCTCTCTCTCCTCATCATATAGCTCTTTCTCCTAGTCATATAGCTCATTCTCTCTCTCCTCATCATATAGCTCATTCTCTCTCTCCTCATCGTATAGCTCATTCTCTCTCTCCTCATCATATAGCTCATTCTCTCTCTCCTCATCGTATAGCTCATTCTCTCTCTCCTCATCATATAGTTCATCCTCTCTCTCCTCATCGTATAGCTCATTCTCTCTCTCCTCATCATATAGCTCTTTCTCCTAGTCATATAGCTCATTCTCTCTCTCCTCATATTTTCTTTTGTCAGGTATCCTAGCTTGCTTGTTCGAATCAGAATTTGTTCTTAACTGACCTGCCTAATTAAATAAAGGTTACGTTAACTTAAAAATAAACAAATGACAAATTGTGGGTGAAATCACTCCAGTGTCCTAAAGCAGCACCACAACACAGGACTTCCTGTTCCTGTTTGACTTCCTGTCCTTAGTGTTTGACTTCCTGTCCTAAGTGTTTGACTTCCTGTCCTAAGTGTTTGACTTCCTGTCCTAAGTGTTTGACTTCCTGTCCTAAGTGTTTGACTTCCTGTCCTAAGTGTTTGACTTCCTGTCCTAAGTGTTGGACTTCCTGTTCCTATTTGACTTCCTGTCCTTAGTGTTTGACTTCCTGTCCTAAGTGTTTGACTTCCTGTCCTAAGTGTTTGACTTCCTGTCCTAAGTGTTGGACTTCCTGTCCTAAGTGTTGGACTTCCTGTCCTTAGTGTTTGACTTCCTGTCCTAAGTGTTTGACTTGCTGTCCTAAGTGTTTGACTTCCTGTCCTAAGTGTTTGACTTCCTGTTCTAAGTGTTGGACTTCCTGTTCCTATTTGACTTCCTGTCCTTAGTGTTTGACTTCCTGTCCTAAGTGTTTGACTTCCTGTTCTAAGTGTTGGACTTCCTGTTCCTGTTTGACTTCCTGTCCTTAGTGTTTGACTTCCTGTCCTAAGTGTTTGACTTCCTGTCCTTAGTGTTTGACTTCCTGTCCTAAGTGTTTGACTTCCTGTTCTAAGTGTTGGACTTCCTGTTCCTGTTTGACTTCCTGTCCTTAGTGTTTGACTTCCTGTCCTAAGTGTTTGACTTCCTGTTCTAAGTGTTGGACTTCCTGTTCCTGTTTGACTTCCTGTCCTTAGTGTTTGACTTCCTGTCCTAAGTGTTTGACTTCCTGTTCTAAGTGTTGGACTTCCTGTTCCTGTTTGACTTCCTGTCCTTAGTGTTTGACTTCCTGTCCTAAGTGTTTGACTTCCTGTCCTTAGTGTTTGACTTCCTGTCCTACGTGTTTGACTTCCTGTTCTTCCTCTATGTCTGAAAGTGTCTCTGTCTGACAAGTCTGACTTTTTTGAATGTCATTTTTGTTGTCGTCATTTAGCAGACGGTCCTATCCAGGGTGACTTAGAAGAGCCATTTGGGTTAAGTGCCTTGCCAGTCGGCCCGGGGATTCGAACCAGCAACCTAGGCTATCTGACGAATTAAAAGATGTGGAGAAAGAGAATGAGCTATAGGGACGAGAAAGAGAGAGATGAAAAGAGAGAGAGAAAAAGACAGAATGAGAAAGATGAAGAAAAAGAAAGTGAAAACTAAGTTGAGTGTGTGTGGGAGGAAATGAGGAAAGGAGAGGAAATGAGAGGGGAGGAGAGAAAAGGATAGGAAATGAGAGAAGAGGAAACGAGAGGAAAGGAGAGACAATGAGAGGAAATGTGAGAAGAGGAAAGGAGAGAAAAGGAGAGGAAATGAGAGGGGAGGAGAGGAAATGAGAGAAGAGGAAAGGAGAGGAAAGGAGAGAAAAGGAGGAGAGGGGAGGAAATGAGGAGAGGGAAGGAGAGGGGAGGAGAGGAAAGGAGGAGAGAGAAGGAAATGAGGAGGGAAGGAGAGGAGAGGAAAGGAGAGAACAGGAGAGGAAATGAGAGGGGAGGAGAGGAAAGGAGAGAAGAGGAAAGGAGAGGAAATGAGGAGAGGAAAGGAAATGAGAGGAAAGGAGAGGAAAGGAGGAGAGGAAAGGAAATGAGGAGGAAAGGAGAGGAAAGGAGAGCCTGGACCGTAACATGCTAGGCCACTGTGTTGACATGTTGTTTCCCCCTCTCCTGCTCCTCGTTAAATAACCCTGGGGGGGTGTTGTGTGCCAGACAAACAAAGCAGCATGTTAACACACATCATGGCTCCAGTTACTGTTCCCTGCTGGCGGGGTGTCTCCTCAGGATGGTTACACACTGCTGTCCTCTATATCTCTATTCTCTAGTTCTCCTCTCTCTCTGCTCTCCTCTCGTTGTCCCTCTCTCTCCTGTCCCTCTGTCTCTCCCCTTGCTCTCTCCTGTCCCTCTCTCTCTCCCCTTGCTCTCTCCTGTCTCTCCCCTTGCTCTCCCCTTGCTCTCTCCTGTCTCTCCCCTAGCTCTCTCCTGTCCCTCTGTCTCTCCCCTTGCTCTCTCCTGTCTCTCCACTTGCTCTCTCCCTGTCCCCCCTCTCTCCCCTTGCTCTCTCCCTGTCCCCCTCTCTCTACTGTTGCTCTCTCTCTCTCCTGTCCCTCTCTCTCCTGTCCCTCTCTCTCCTGTCCCTCTCTCTCCTGTCCCTCTCTCTGCTCTCCTCTCTCCTGTCCCTCTCTCTATCTGCTCTCCTCTCCCTCTCTCTAAGCTCTCCTCTCTCCTGTCACTCTCTCTCTCCTCTCTCCTGTCCCTCTCTCTCTGCTCTCTGCTCTCCTCTCCCTCTCTCTCTGCTCTCCTCTCTCCTGTCCCTCTCTCTCTGCTCTCCTCTCTCCTGTCCCTCTCTCTCTCCTCTCTCCTGTCCCTCTCTCTATGCTCTTCTCTCCCCCTCTCTCTCCTATCTCTCTCTTTGAGTGCTCCTCCTAATATCTGTATCAAAGAGGAACAGAGATGGAGCCTCAGGCCAACATTAACACGGTATATCTCCTCTATTCCTCTCTCTGTTCAGTCTCTCCTCTCCTCTGTCTCTCTCTGTTCAGTCTCTCCTCTCCTCTGTCTCTCTCTGTTCAGTCTCTCCTCTCCTCTGTCTCTCTCTGTTCAGTCTCTCCTCTCCCTCTGTCTCTCTCTGTTCAGTCTCTCCTCTCCTCTGTCTCTCTCTGTTCAGTCTCTCCTCTCCTCTGTCTCTCTTTGTTCAGTCTCTCCTCTCCTCTGTCTCTTTGTTCAGTCTCTCCTCTCCTCTGTCTCTCTCTGTTCAGTCTCTCCTCTCCTCTGTCTCTCTTTGTTCAGTCTCTCCTCTCCTCTGTCTCTCTCTGTTCAGTCTCTCCTCTCCTCTGTCTCTCTCTGTTCAGTCTCTCCTCTCCTCTGTCTCTCCTCTCCTCTGTCTCTCTCTCTGTTC
>NW_027010957.1:2500-15000 GCF_036934945.1 Oncorhynchus masou masou | reverse complement strand
TTCTCCTCTCTCCTCCTGTCTTCTCCTCTCCTCTCCCCCTCCCCTCCCCTCTTCTTCTCCTCTCCTCTCTTCCCCTCTCCTCTCCCTGCCTTATCCTCTATGCTCCCACCGTGCGATCCATCTTTCTGTTCATCTCAGAGTGGTAGAAGATATATATCTAACAAGATACCTACTACTCAATAACCAGCTGCAGTTACACTGTCAATCTGAACTGAGCATCACAACGTGTGTACGTGTGTATGCGTGTTAAGCCTCAACCGTGCTCCACAGCACAGTAATCGTTTCACCAATCAGGACGCTGTTCCCGTCTCTGACCTCGGTTGCCCTGGCGACTGGGATAGCAGTGTCAGAGGAAGGATCTTCCAGCTGTAACCAGTCACTTCCGAAGGGCACCCTATTCCCTACATAGTGCACTACTTTTAACCAGAGTCCTATGGGGGAAATAGGGTGCCATTTTGGATCATTCTGAGTTCTTCATTTGGGTCATTTTGAGGTAATTTGACCAAAATGTTCCCGATAGCAAAAGAAGGTAAAAAAAAAGTATTGGCAATATGCTAGTGCTGCAGTAGAGGAATGGACTTTTCAGATGGCACAAGGATCATTTACTTCCTGTTTGCTTTCTACAAAGAGTTTGGGCTACTTCCTGTTTGCTGTCTACAAAGAGTTTGGGCTACTTCCTCTTTGCTTTCTACAAAGAGTTTGGACTACTTCCTGTTTGCTTTCTACAAAGAGTTTGGGCTACTTCCTGTTTGCTTTCTACAAAGAGTTTGGGCTACTTCCTGTTTGCTTTCTACAAAGAGTTTGGGCTACTTCCTGTTTGCTTTCTACAAAGAGTTTGGGCTACTTCCTGTTTGCTTTCTACAAAGTGTTTGGGCTACTTCCTGTTTGCTTTCTACAAAGAGTTTGGGCTACTTCCTGTTTGCTGTCTACAAAGAGTTTGGGCTACTTCCTGTTTGCTTTCTACAAAGAGTTTGGACTACTTCCTGTTTGCTTTCTACAAAGTGTTTGGGCTACTTCCTGTTTGCTGTCTACAAAGAGTTTGGGCTACTTCCTGTTTGCTTTCTACAAAGAGTTTGGGCTACTTCCTGTTTGCTTTCTACAAAGAGTTTGGGCTACTTCCTGTTTGCTTTCTACAAAGAGTTTGGGCTACTTCCTGTTTGCTGTCTACAAAGAGTTTGGGCTACTTCCTGTTTGCTTTCTACAAAGAGTTTGGGCTACTTCCTGTTTGCTGTCTACAAAGAGTTTGGGCTACTTCCTGTTTGCTGTCTACAAAGAGTTTGGGCTACTTCCTGTTTGCTTTCTGCAAAGAGTTTGGGCTACTTCCTGTTTGCTTTCTACAAAGAGTTTGGGCTACTTCCTGTTTGTTTTCTACAAAGAGTTTGGGCTACTTCCTGTTTGCTGTAAACAAAGAGTTTGGGCTACTTCCTGTATGTTTTCTACAAAGAGTTTGGGCTACTTCCTGTTTGCTGTCTACAAAGAGTTTGGGCTACTTCCTGTATGTTTTCTACAAAGAGTTTGGGCTACTTCCTGTTTGTTTTCTACAAAGAGTTTGGGCTACTTCCTGTTTGTTTTCTACAAAGAGTTTGGGCTACTTCCTGTTTGCTTTCTACAAAGAGTTTGGGCTACTTCCTGTTTGTTTTCTACAAAGAGTTTGGGCTACTTCCTGTTTGTTTTCTACAAAGAGTTTGGGCTACTTCCTGTTTGTTTTCTACAAAGAGTTTGGGCTACTTCCTGTTTGCTTTCTACAAAGAGTTTGGGCTACTTCCTGTTTGTTTTCTACAAAGAGTTTGGGCTACTTCCTGTTTGCTGTCAACAAAGAGTTTGGGCTACTTCCTGTATGTTTTCTACAAAGAGTTTGGGCTACTTCCTGTTTGCTGTCTACAAAGAGTTTGGGCTACTTCCTGTATGTTTTCTACAAAGAGTTTGGGCTACTTCCTGTTTGTTTTCTACAAAGAGTTTGTGTTTTCATGGTTCGATGTCATACTAACCTGACTTGACTAGTAGGCTGTACTTTAGGCAGGTCTATAGTAGTGTTAGTTGTATTTGTAGTTAGTTAAATGATACCAACCTGACTTGACTAGTAGGTTGTACTTTAGACAGGTCTATAGTAGTGTTAGTTGTATTTGTAGTTAGTTAAATGATACCAACCTGACTTGACTAGTAGGTTGTACTTTAGACAGGTCTATAGTAGTGTTAGTTGTAGCTATAGTTAGTTAAATGATACCAACCTGACTTGACTAGTAGGTTGTACTTTAGACAGGTCTATAGTAGTGTTAGTTGTAGCTATAGTTAGTTAAATGATACCAACCTGACTTGACTAGTAGGTTGTACTTTAGACAGGTCTATAGTAGTGTTAGTTGTATTTGTAGTTAGTTAAATGATACTAACCTGACTTGACTAGTAGGTTGTACTTTAGGCAGGTCTATAGTAGTGTTAGTTGTATTTGTAGTTAGTTAAATGATACTAACCTGACTTGACTAGTAGGTTGTACTTTAGGCAGGTCTATAGTGAGCTTCCCCTCCTGGTTGTGCTGAGTAGAGTAGAGGACAGGTTTAGTCTTCAGGAGGTCTGGGGCGGTTCTGATGGACACCTGCTGCTGCAGACCGCCAGCTGTGTTTCCTCTGGTCATCAACACAAAGCTGTAGTCTGTATCAGGCTGTAGTCGGGTGATCAACTTCCTCTTCAGGTTCCCCTGTACCTCCACACTCTGCTGGTTATACAGGATCTGGAGAGAGACACACACACACACACACACACACACACACACACACACACACACACACACACACACACACACACACACACAGGGTCAAATAGTGGTTAGTGTTAGGAAGACAGACAGACAGACAGAAACATAGAGAGACAGACAGACAGACAGACAGACAGACAGACAGACAGACAGACAGACAGACAGACAGACAGAGAGAAACATAGAGACGGACAGACAGACAGACAGACAGACAGAAACATAGAGAGACAGACAGACAGACAGACAGAGAGAAACATAGAGAGACAGACAGACAGACAGAAACATAGAGACAGACAGACAGAGAGAAACATAGAGAGACAGACAGACAGAGAGAAACATAGACAGACAGACAGACAGACAGACAGCTCAAAAGACAGACAGACAGACAGACAGACTTTTACCTTGAAAGGCACTTGGGACTTGTAGTTTTCTGGCACTTCCCACGTGAGCAGGACTGATGTTTTCATGACGGCTTTGACGCCGAAGCTTGTGGCAAACGCTGGGGGGGGGGGGGGGTTAAAATATCGAGTTTAGATTATTACTGTCTGGACCTGACAACACGTTTCTTTATTACATTTGATTACAAATATTCAACAACACACCAGGTTCACAATGATCACCATGACATGCACACTGCAGTAGGAGGAGATTACCGAGGCTTCAAATATTCACATCTGGTGATAAATAAATAATCTAGCCAACATGTATGAGGTGAAACGCATGAGGACACCAGCCCATGGGTAATGAGGTGTGTGAGAGGACTGGAGCGTGAACTACAGTGTGAATGTAGCATACAATGAGACACAAGCTCTGTTAATCCATAAGGTACTGGGGAGAGGAGAGGAGAGGAGAGGAGAGAGGTACTGTGGGGTAGAGAGGAGAGGAGAGAGGTACTGTGGGGTAGAGAGGAGAGGAGAGAGGTACTGTGGGGTAGAGAGGAGAGGAGAGAGGTACTGTGGGGTAGAGAGGAGAGGAGAGAGGTACTGTGGGGTAGAGAGGAGAGGAGAGAGGTACTGTGGGGTAGAGAGGAGGGGAGAGGAGAGGAGAGAGGTACTGTGGGGTAGAGAGGAGAGGAGAGGAGAGAGGTACTGTGGGGTAGAGAGGAGAGGAGAGGAGAGAGGTACTGTGGGGTAGAGAGGAGAGGAGAGGAGAGAGGTACTGTGGGGTAGAGAGGAGAGGAGAGGAGAGGAGAGGAGAGAGGTACTGTGGGGTAGAGAGAAGAAGAGAGGAGAGGAGAGAGGTACTGTGGGGTAGAGAGGAGAGGAGAGGAGAGAGGTACTGTGGGGTAGAGAAGAGAGGAGAGAGGTACTGTGGGGTAGAGAGGAGAGGAGAGAGGTACTGTGGGGTAGAGAGGAGAGGAGAGAGGTACTGTGGGGTAGAGAGGAGAGGAGAGAGGTACTGTGGGGTAGAGAGGAGAGGAGAGAGGTACTGTGGGGTAGAGAGAAGAGGAGAGGAGAGAGGTACTGTGGGGTAGAGAGGAGAGGAGAGAGGTACTGTGGGGTAGAGAGGAGAGGAGAGAGGTACTGTGGGGTAGAGAGGAGAGGAGAGGAGAGAGGTACTGTGGGGTAGAGAGGAGAGGAGAGAGGTACTGTGGGGTAGAGAGGAGAGGAGAGAGGTACTGTGGGGTAGAGAGGAGGGGAGAGGAGAGGAGAGAGGTACTGTGGGGTAGAGAGGAGAGGAGAGGAGAGAGGTACTGTGGGGTAGAGAGGAGAGGAGAGGAGAGAGGTACTGTGGGGTAGAGAGGAGAGGAGAGGAGAGGAGAGAGGTACTGTGGGGTGGAGAGGAGAGGAGAGGAGAGGAGAGAGGTACTGTGGGGTAGAGAGAAGAAGAGGAGAGGAGAGAGGTACTGTGGGGTAGAGAGGAGAGGTGTGGAGAGAGGTACTGTGGGGTAGAGAAGAGAGGAGAGAGGTACTGTGGGGTAGAGAGGAGAAGAGAGAGGTACTGTGGGGTAGAGAGGAGAGGAGAGAGGTACTGTGGGGTAGAGAGGAGAGGAGAGAGAGGTACTGTGGGGTAGAGAGGAGAGGAGAGAGGTACTGTGGGGTAGAGAGAAGAGGAGAGGAGAGAGGTACTGTGGGGTAGAGAGGAGAGGAGAGAGGTACTGTGGGGTAGAGAGGAGAGGAGAGATGTACTGTGGGGTAGAGAGGAGAGGAGAGAGGTACTGTGGGGTAGAGAGGAGAGGAGAGAGGTACTGTGGGGTAGAGAGGAGAGGAGAGAGGTACTGTGGGGTAGAGAGAAGAGGAGAGGAGAGAGGTACTGTGGGGTAGAGAGGAGAGGAGAGAGGTACTGTGGGGTAGAGAGGAGAGGAGAGGAGAGGAGAGAGGTACTGTGGGGTAGAGAGGAGAGGAGAGGAGAGGAGAGGAGAGAGGTACTGTGGGGTAGAGAGGAGAGAGGTACTGTGGGGTAGAGAGGAGAGGAGAGGAGAGAGGTACTGTGGGGTAGAGAGGAGAGGAGAGGAGAGGAGAGGAGAGAGGTACTGTGGGGTAGAGAGGGGAGGAGAGAGGTACTGTGGGGTAGAGAGGAGAGGAGAGAGGTACTGTGGGGTAGAGAGGAGAGGAGAGGAGAGAGGTACTGTGGGGGTAGAGAGGAGAGGAGAGAGGTATTGTGGGGTAGAGAGAAGAGGACAGGAGAGGAGAGGAGAGAGGTACTGTGGGGTAGAGAGGAGAGGAGAGAGGTACTGTGGGGTAGAGAGGAGAGGAGAGGAGAGAGGTACTGTGGGGTAGAGAAGAGAGGAGAGAGGTACTGTGGGGTAGAGAGGAGAGGAGAGGAGAGGAGAGGAGAGAGGTACTGTGGGGTAGAGAGGAGAGGAGAGAGGTACTGTGGGGTAGAGAGGAGAGGAGTGAGGTACTGTGGGGTAGAGAGGAGAGGAGAGAGGTACTGTGGGGTAGAGAGGAGAGGAGAGAGGTACTGTGGGGTAGAGAGGAGAGGAGAGAGGTACTGTGGGGTAGAGAGGAGGAGGAGAGAGGTACTGTGGGGTAGAGAGGAGAGGAGAGAGGTACTGTGGGGTAGAGAGGAGAGGAGAGAGGTACTGTGGGGTAGAGAGGAGAGGAGAGGGGTACTGTGGGGTAGAGAGGGGAGGAGAGGAGAGAGGTACTGTGGGGTAGAGAGGGGAGGAGAGGAGAGAGGTACTGTGGGGTAGAGAAGAGAGGAGAGGAGAGGAGAGGAGGTACTGTGGGGTAGAGAGGAGAGGAGAGGAGAGAGGTACTGTGGGGTAGAGAGGAGAGGAGAGGAGAGAGGTACTGTGGGGTAGAGAGGAGAGGAGAGAGGTACTGTAGTGTAGAGAGGAGAGGAGAGGAGAGAGGTACTGTGGGGTAGAGAAGAGAGGAGAGGAGAGAGGTACTGTAGTGTAGAGAGGAGAGGAGAGGAGAGAGGTACTGTGGGGTAGAGAGGAGAGGAGAGGAGAGAGGTACTGTGGGGTAGAGAGGAGAGGAGAGGGAGAGAGGTACTGTGGGGTAGAGAGGAGAGGAGAGGAGAGAGGTACTGTGGGGTAGAGAGGAGAGGAGAGGAGAGAGGTACTGTGGGGTAGAGAGGAGAGGAGAGGAGGTACTGTGGGGTAGAGAGGAGAGGAGAGAGGTACTGTGGGGTAGAGAGGAGAGGAGAGGGGTACTGTGGGGTAGAGAGGAGAGGAGAGGAGAGAGGTACTGTGGGGTAGAGAGGAGAGGAGAGAGGTACTGTGGGGTAGAGAGGAGAGGAGAGGAGAGAGGTACTGTGGGGTAGAGAGGAGAGGAGAGAGGTACTGTGGGGTAGAGAGGAGAGGAGGGGAGAGAGGTACTGTGGGGTAGAGAAGAGAGGAGAGAGGTACTGTGGGGTAGAGAAGAGAGGAGAGAGGTACTGTGGGGTAGAGAGGAGAGGAGAGGAGAGAGGTACTGTGGGGTAGAGAGGAGAGGAGAGGAGAGAGGTACTGTGGGGTAGAGAGGAGAGGAGAGGAGAGGAGAGAGGTACTGTGGGGTAGAGAAGAGAGGAGAGGAGAGGAGAGAGGTACTGTGGGGTAGAGAGGAGAGGAGAGAGGTACTGTGGGGTAGAGAGGAGAGGAGAGGAGAGGAGAGAGGTACTGTGGGGTAGAGAGGAGAGGGGAGGAGAGAGGTACTGTGGGGTAGAGAGGAGAGGAGAGAGGTACTGTGGGGTAGAGAGGAGAGGAGAGAGGTACTGTGGGGTAGAGAGGAGAGGAGAGAGGTACTGTGGGGTAGAGAGGAGAGGAGAGGGGTACTGTGGGGTAGAGAGGGGGAGGAGAGGAGAGAGGTCCTGTGGGGTAGAGAGGAGAGGAGAGGAGAGAGGTACTGTGGGGTAGAGAGGGGAGGAGAGGAGAGAGGTACTGTGGGGTAGAGAGGAGAGGAGAGGAGAGAGGTACTGTGGGGTAGAGAGGGGAGGAGAGGAGAGAGGTACTGTGGGGTAGAGAGGGGAGGAGAGGAGAGAGGTACTGTGGGGTAGAGAGGAGAGGAGAGAGGTACTGTGGGGTAGAGAGGAGAGGAGAGGGGTACTGTGGGGTAGAGAGGAGAGGAGAGGGGTACTGTGGGGTAGAGAGGAGAGGAGAGAGGTACTGTGGGGTAGAGAGGAGAGGAGAGAGGTAATGTGGGGTAGAGAGGAGAGGAGAGAGGTACTGTGGGGTAGAGAGGAGAGGAGGGGAGAGAGGTACTGTGGGGTAGAGAAGAGAGGAGAGAGGTACTGTGGGGTAGAGAAGAGAGGAGAGAGGTACTGTAGTGTAGAGAGGAGAGGAGAGGAGAGAGGTACTGTGGGGTAGAGAGGAGAGGAGAGGAGAGGAGAGAGGTACTGTGGGGTAGAGAAGAGAGGAGAGGAGAGGAGAGAGGTACTGTGGGGTAGAGAGGAGAGGAGAGGAGAGGAGAGAGGTACTGTGGGGTAGAGAAGAGAGGAGAGGAGAGGAGAGGGTACTGTGGGGTTGAGAGGAGAGGAGAGAGGTACTGTGGGGTAGAGAGGAGAGGAGAGGAGAGAGGTACTGTGGGGTAGAGAGGAGAGAAGAGAGGTACTGTGGGGTAGAGAGGAGAGGAGGGGAGAGAGGTACTGTGGGGTAGAGAAGAGAGGAGAGAGGTACTGTGGGGTAGAGAAGAGAGGAGAGAGGTACTGTGGGGTAGAGAGGAGAGGAGAGAGGTACTGTGGGGTAGAGAGGAGAGGAGAGGAGAGAGGTACTGTGGGGTAGAGAGGAGAGGAGAGGAGAGGAGAGAGGTACTGTGGGGTAGAGAAGAGAGGAGAGGAGAGGAGAGAGGTACTGTGGGGTAGAGAGGAGAGGAGAGAGGTACTGTGGGGTAGAGAGGAGAGGAGAGGAGAGGAGAGAGGTACTGTGGGGTAGAGAGGAGAGGGAGGAGAGAGGTACTGTGGGGTAGAGAGGAGAGGAGAGAGGTACTGTGGGGTAGAGAGGAGAGGAGAGAGGTACTGTGGGGTAGAGAGGAGAGGAGAGGGGTACTGTGGGGTAGAGAGGGAGGAGAGGAGAGAGGTACTGTGGGGTAGAGAGGGAGAGGAGAGGAGAGAGGTACTGTGGGGTAGAGAAGAGAGGAGAGGAGAGGAGAGGAGGTACTGTGGGGTAGAGAGGAGAGGAGAGGAGAGAGGTACTGTGGGGTAGAGAGGAGAGGAGAGGAGAGAGGTACTGTGGGGTAGAGAGGAGAGGAGAGAGGTACTGTGGGGTAGAGAGGGAGGGAGAGGAGAGGTACTGTGGGGTAGAGAGGGGAGGAGAGGAGAGAGGTACTGTGGGGTAGAGAGGGGAGGAGAGGAGAGAGGTACTGTGGGGTAGAGAAGAGAGGAGAGGAGAGGAGAGGAGGTACTGTGGGGTAGAGAGGAGAGGAGAGGAGAGAGGTACTGTGGGGTAGAGAGGAGAGGAGAGAGGTACTGTGGGGTAGAGAGGAGAGGAGAGGAGAGAGGTACTGTGGGGTAGAGAGGAGAGGAGAGAGGTACTGTAGTGTAGAGAGGAGAGGAGAGGAGAGAGGTACTGTGGGGTAGAGAAGAGAGGAGAGGAGAGAGGTACTGTAGTGTAGAGAGGAGAGGAGAGGAGAGAGGTACTGTGGGGTAGAGAGGAGAGGAGAGGAGAGGAGAGAGGTACTGTGGGGTAGAGAGGAGAGGAGAGGAGAGGAGAGAGGTACTGTGGGGTAGAGAGGAGAGGAGAGAGGTACTGTGGGGTAGAGAGGAGAGGAGAGGAGAGAGGTACTGTGGGGTAGAGAGGAGAGGAGAGAGGTACTGTGGGGTAGAGAGGAGAGGAGAGGGGTACTGTGGGGTAGAGAGGGGAGGAGAGGAGAGAGGTACTGTGGGGTAGAGAGGGGAGGAGAGGAGAGAGGTACTGTGGGGTAGAGAAGAGAGGAGAGGAGAGGAGAGGAGGTACTGTGGGGTAGAGAGGAGAGGAGAGAGGTACTGTGGGGTAGAGAGGAGAGGAGAGGAGAGAGGTACTGTGGGGTAGAGAGGAGAGGAGAGAGGTACTGTGGGGTAGAGAGGAGAGGAGAGAGGTACTGTAGTGTAGAGAGGAGAGGAGAGGAGAGAGGTACTGTGGGGTAGAGAAGAGAGGAGAGGAGAGAGGTACTGTAGTGTAGAGAGGAGAGGAGAGGAGAGAGGTACTGTGGGGTAGAGAGGAGAGGAGAGGAGAGAGGTACTGTGGGGTAGAGAGGAGAGGAGAGGAGAGAGGTACTGTGGGGTAGAGAGGAGAGGAGAGGAGAGAGGTACTGTGGGGTAGAGAGGAGAGGAGAGGATAGAGGTACTGTGGGGTAGAGAGGAGAGGAGAGGAGGTACTGTGGGGTAGAGAGGAGAGGAGAGAGGTACTGTGGGGTAGAGAGGAGAGGAGAGAGGTACTGTGGGGTAGAGAGGAGAGGAGGGGAGAGAGGTACTGTGGGGTAGAGAAGAGAGGAGAGAGGTACTGTGGGGTAGAGAAGAGAGGGAGAGAGGTACTGTGGGGTAGAGAGGAGAGGAGAGAGGTACTGTGGGGTAGAGAGGAGAGGAGAGAGGGGCACTGTGGGGTAGAGAGGAGAGGAGAGGAGAGGAGAGAGGTACTGTGGGGTAGAGAAGAGAGGAGAGGAGAGGAGAGAGGTACTGTGGGGTAGAGGAGAGGAGAGAGGTACTGTGGGGTAGAGAGGAGAGGAGAGGAGAGGAGAGAGAGGTACTGTGGGGTAGAGAGGAGAGGGGAGGAGAGAGGTACTGTGGGGTAGAGAGGAGAGGAGAGAGGTACTGTGGGGTAGAGAGGAGAGGAGAGAGGTACTGTGGGGTAGAGAGGGAGGAGAGGAGAGAGGTACTGTGGGGTAGAGAGGAGAGGAGAGGGGTACTGTGGGGTAGAGAGGGGAGGAGAGAGAGAGGTACTGTGGGGTAGAGAGGGGAGGAGAGGAGAGAGGTACTGTGGGGTAGAGAGGGGAGGAGAGGAGAGAGGTACTGTGGGGTAGAGAAGAGAGGAGAGGAGAGGAGGTACTGTGGGGTAGAGAGGAGAGGAGAGGAGAGAGGTACTGTGGGGTAGAGAGGAGAGGAGGGAGAGAGGTACTGTGGGGTAGAGAGGAGAGGAGAGAGGTACTGTGGGGTAGAGAGGAGAGGAGAGAGGTACTGTAGTGTAGAGAGGAGAGGAGAGGAGAGAGGTACTGTGGGGTAGAGAAGAGAGGAGAGAGAGAGGTACTGTAGTGTAGAGAGGAGAGGGAGAGGAGATAGGTACTGTGGGGTAGAGAGGAGAGGAGAGGAGAGAGGTACTGTGGGGTAGAGAGGAGAGGAGAGGAGAGAGGTACTGTGGGGTAGAGAGGAGAGGGAGAGGAGAGAGGTACTGTGGGGTAGAGAGGAGAGGAGAGGAGAGAGGTACTGTGGGGTAGAGAGGAGAGGAGAGGAGGTACTGTGGGGTAGAGAGGAGAGGAGAGAGGTACTGTGGGGTAGAGAGGAGAGGAGAGGAGAGAGGTACTGTGGGGTAGAGAGGAGAGGAGAGAGGTACTGTGGGGTAGAGAGGAGAGGAGGGGAGAGAGGTACTGTGGGGTAGAGAGGAGAGGAGAGGAGGTACTGTGGGGGTAGAGAGGAGAGGAGAGAGGTACTGTGGGGTAGAGAGGAGAGGAGAGGAGAGAGGTACTGTGGGGTAGAGAGGAGAGGAGAGAGGTACTGTGGGGTAGAGAGGAGAGGAGGGGAGAGAGGTACTGTGGGGTAGAGAAGAGAGGAGAGAGGTACTGTGGGGTAGAGAAGAGAGGAGAGAGGTACTGTGGGGTAGAGAGGAGAGGAGAGAGGTACTGTGGGGTAGAGAGGAGAGGAGAGAGGTACTGTGGGGTAGAGAGGAGAGGAGAGGAGAGGAGAGAGGTACTGTGGGGTAGAGAGGAGAGGAGAGGAGAGAGGTACTGTGGGGTAGAGAGGAGAGGAGAGGAGAGAGGTACTGTGGGGTAGAGAGGAGAGGAGAGGAGGTACTGTGGGGTAGAGAGGAGAGGAGAGAGGTACTGTGGGGTAGAGAGGAGAGGAGAGGAGAGAGGTACTGTGGGGTAGAGAGGGAGAGGAGAGAGGTACTGTGGGGTAGAGAGGAGAGGAGGGGAGAGAGGTACTGTGGGGTAGAGAGGGAGAGGAGAGGAGGTACTGTGGGGTAGAGAGGAGAGGGAGAGAGGTACTGTGGGGTAGAGAGGAGAGGAGAGGAGAGAGGTACTGTGGGGTAGAGAGGAGAGGAGAGAGGTACTGTGGGGTAGAGAGGAGAGGGAGGGGAGAGAGGTACTGTGGGGTAGAGAAGAGAGGAGAGAGGTACTGTGGGGTAGAGAAGAGAGGAGAGAGGTACTGTGGGGTAGAGAGGAGAGGAGAGAGGTACTGTGGGGTAGAGAGGAGAGGAGAGAGGTACTGTGGGGTAGAGAGGAGAGGAGAGGAGAGGAGAGAGGTACTGTGGGGTAGAGAAGAGAGGAGAGGAGAGGAGAGAGGTACTGTGGGGTAGAGGAGAGGAGAGAGGTACTGTGGGGTAGAGAGGAGAGGGAGAGGAGAGAGGGTACTGTGGGGTAGAGAGGAGAGGGAGGAGAGAGGTACTGTGGGGTAGAGAGGGGAGAGGAGAGAGGTACTGTGGGGTAGAGAGGAGAGGAGAGAGGTACTGTGGGGTAGAGAGGAGAGGAGAGAGGTACTGTGGGGTAGAGAGGAGAGGAGAGGGGTACTGTGGGGGTAGAGAGGGGAGGAGAGGAGAGAGGTACTGTGGGGTAGAGAGGAGGAGAGGAGAGAGGTACTGTGGGGTAGAGAGGGGAGGAGAGGAGAGAGGTACTGTGGGGTAGAGAAGAGAGGAGAGGAGAGGAGAGGAGGTACTGTGGGGTAGAGAGGAGAGGAGAGGGAGAGAGGTACTGTGGGGTAGAGAGGAGAGGAGAGGAGAGAGGTACTGTGGGGTAGAGAGGAGAGGAGAGGAGAGAGGTACTGTGGGGTAGAGAGGAGAGGAGAGAGGTACTGTAGTGTAGAGAGGAGAGGAGAGGAGAGAGGTACTGTGGGGTAGAGAAGAGAGGAGAGGAGAGAGGTACTGTAGTGTAGAGAGGAGAGGAGAGGAGATAGGTACTGTGGGGTAGAGAGGAGAGGAGAGGAGAGAGGTACTGTGGGGTAGAGAGGAGAGGAGAGGAGAGAGGTACTGTGGGGTAGAGAGGAGAGGAGAGGAGAGAGGTACTGTGGGGTAGAGAGGAGAGGAGAGGAGAGAGGGTACTGTGGGGTAGAGAGGAGAGGAGAGGAGGTACTGTGGGGTAGAGAGGAGAGGAGAGAGAGGTACTGTGGGGTAGAGAGGAGAGGAGAGGAGAGAGGTACTGTGGGGTAGAGAGGAGAGGAGAGAGGTACTGTGGGGTAGAGAGGAGAGGAGGGGAGAGAGGTA
>NW_027010956.1:22500-27330 GCF_036934945.1 Oncorhynchus masou masou | reverse complement strand
GGAGCCTGGTTTGAGAGCTCCATGACAACAGGGGATTCATCCCAACTGTAGAGGGTTGAGGAGCCTGGTTTGAGAGCTCCATGACAACCAGGGATTCATCCCAAATTCCCTATATAGTGCACCACTTTTGACAAAGGCCCCATGAGGCTTTGGTCCGAAGTAGTGAACTAAACTGCCGATAGGGTGCCATTTGGTAGCATTCCCATAGACATTTCACAAGATAACTTCTGCAACAAGGACTGATGGTTTCCAAGGATCATATACTGGAGTGCACTGCAGGGTTCAATGTCATCTTCACCACAACCCCCCCCCCCACACCTCATCCTCCCTGCCGGTCCCAGCTCACACTGCCTTGGCTGGGCTTCTGTCATGGAGATGTGGCCTCTCTACAGGACATCTAGGCTGAGCAGAGATTATACTGGAGGAGACAGGACACAGAGTGGTAGTGTGTGTGTGTGTGTGGACGGGGTGGTAGTTGTGTGTGTGTGTGTCTGTGTGTGTGTGTGTGTGTGTGTGTGTGTGTGTGTGTGTGTGTGTGTGTGTGTGTGTGTGTGTGTGTGTGTGTGTGTGTGTGTGTGTGTGTGTGTGTGTGTGTGTGTGTGTGTGTGTGTATGGACGGGGTGGTAGTTGTGTGTGTGTGTGGACGGGGTGGTAGTTGTGCGTGTGTCTGTGTGTGTGTGTGTGTGTGTGTGTGTGTGTGTGTGTGTGTGTGTGTGTGTGGACGTGGTGGTGTGTGTGTATTTCTGTGTGTGTGTGTGTGTGTGTCTGTGTGTTTGATGTAAAATATAAAAATATATACCATTTATCAGATACTTTTATCCAAAGGGACTAACAATCAAGCCTAGATATGTCCTACTAGTCATCAATAAAGAAGTCTAAGTATATCACAGCCTCAACAACCCCAGAGACAGCGATGTGATACGGTGTCAGAAGAGATCAATCGCTGTGTGTTTTCCATTATGAAACATTTATGTATGAAACAATCTTCCGTGGCTGCCCTCACAGCTCTTTTCCCTAAGGCAATTGGAATTGGCTTGTTTCTGGACGTAACACGACTGTGCCCTTGGAGCTCGTCCTCAGAGCACAGCGGATTTGTGTGGGATTAAGGAAATTTAGTGAGGAGGCAGGGAGAAAAAGGAGAGAAGAGAGCGGGAGAGAGACGGAGGGAGGAGAAAGAAAGAGAGATAAAGAGAGAGAGAGAGAGAGAGAGAGAGTGAGGACAGAGAGACAGAAAGGGAGAGAGAGACGGAGGGAGAAGATTGAGAAAGAGAGAGAGAGAGAGACAGAGAAAGAGAGAGAGAGAAAAGAGAGATTGAGAGAGAGAGACATAGAGAGAGAAAAGAGAGAGAGAGAGAGAGAAGAGAGAGAGAGCGAGAGAGAAGAGAGAGAGACAAAGAGAAAGAGAAAGAGAAAGAGTGTGAAATATTGTCCCATTCTCCAAATACTTTCTTCCTGTCAAATTAAATCACATTTCAATGTCAATGCCGCTTCCTTCAACCAGAGACAATGTCTTTGTCCCAAATCAAATCCATTGTTACAATAACTGTAGACCTTACTATCGGGAAATGCTTACTTACTAGGCCCTTAACCAACAATGCAACAGATTTTAAAAGTAAGTAAGAAAAATGTCCTAAATAAATAGTAACACAAACAAAAATAATAACGAGGCTAAATGAAAGGTGTACCGCAGAATAATCAATGTGCAAGAATAGTTTTACCAATGGGCCCATAGTGCACCATACTGTGGGAGCATTTGAGATGCAGATGTATTTATTTGAGAGCTTGTGTTGCTATGTGCTTACGTCCTTCCATAGCCCAACTCACACAGCAGCTTCCCAGCAGCTGTGCTGAAATGGCCTTTCAGAAATCAAGTCAGCTACCGACATGGCTTAAGAGGCATTGAGGGGAAATGGGATGAAGATTCCCGGGGGTGCTATTTTTTTCCGTACTGTTGGATACAAATTGTTGCTTACTGGAAAATACCTTTCAAACACACGGTCACGTTGTACAGCGCCATTACGGTTATTCACAGGGCTATATTTTGGCCTTTATTGAGCGGCACAATTGCTCCAGCTTTTCTCTCCTTCAAAAAACCGAAATATTATTTTCTGTTTTTATTCAGATTACAATCGCCTTTTCGTTTTTATTTTATTTTTTGACAACGAAATAACCAAAAAATCATATTATATTATCCAGTTGATGACAGCCATATAACGTGATCGGCATATAAAGTTGAGACTCATTTCATTCGGGATTAGAATCAAAATAAATAATTAGCAACATTCTTCCAAATGTTTTGGTTATCCTGACCTGACACCATGTATAGTGTTAGAATGTTGTGGCCGTGTTAGCAAGATAATATACTCACAACACCTCTCTGTATTTGGAGGCTTGTGACGGGGGCCTCTGGAGTTGATGGGGCCCGGAGTTGATAAATTGAGGGATGGGGCCCAGATACAGATGGAGCTCCTGGAGTTGATGGGGGCCTCTGGGATTGATGGGGCTCCTGGAGTTGATGGGGGCGCTGGAGTGTATTGGGGCTCCAGAGTGGATGGGGGCTCCAGATTTGGATGGGGGCTCCTGGAGTTGATGGGGGCTCCGGAGTGTATGGGGGCTCCAGAGTGGATGGGGTCTCCAGATTTGCAAAATGCGTTACTACAGTTGCAGGTTCAATACCCGTGGCCGGCCGGGAGACTCATGAAGTGGCTTTTGGGTTTTAATTTAGTATCCTCCAATCCTCTATATGTAACTATTGGCGTAAAGTCAGGTCACATTTTTCCATATACAGTAGTCCCACCGTAGGCGACATGAGTCTCACGAGTGTTGAGTAATGTCCTGTTAAAAGTGGTCCAGGTCTTATTTATTAAAGAACATATTGAAGTTAGAAGCGAAAGGATATTTTTTTTTCTCCACTGCGAATTACCACATAAACAACATCACACACAACTGTAGAGGCTTTCTGAACCTGTTGATCTCTGAGGCAGGAGTCACTCTGACACGGTAGTAATATGATTGGTTGATATTCTCTGAAGGAGGAGTCACTTTGACACGGTAGAAATATGATTGGTTGAGGCACCAGAGGCACCAGAGCCCCTCAGCCCAGAGGCGCCAGAGCCCCTCACCCAGAGGCACCAGAGCCCCTCACCCAGAGGCACCAGAGCCCCTCACCCAGAGGCGCCAGAGCCCCTCAGCCCAGAGGCACCAGAGCCCCTCAGCCCAGATGCGCCTGAGCTGCCCCTCTGTCTCGAGCTGCCCCTCTGTCCCGAGCTGCCCCTCTGTCCCGAGCTGCCCCTCTGTCCCGAGCTGCCCCTCTGTCCCGAGCTGCCCCTCAGTCCAGTGGGGTTATGTAGTAGGGTCGCCGTGGTTAGGAGGCCACGGAAGCGGACAATGTGGCGGACTAAGACTACGGTGAAGTGGGGGCCACGTCCAGCACCAGAGCCGTCACCGCGGACAGATGCCCACCCAGACTCTCCCCAATAGGTTCAGGCTTTGCAGCCGGAGTCCGCACCTTGGAGGGGGGGGGGGTACTGTCACACCCTGGCCATAGTTTGCTTTGTATGTTTCTATGTTGTGTTTGGTCAGGGTGTGATCTGAGTGGGCATTCTATGTTGTGTGTCTATTGTTTTGTAGTTTGTTCATGTATAGTTTTTCTTATTAAAAAACGGAAGAAAAGGACCCCTCTCTGAAGGAGGAGTCACTGACACGGTAGTGATATGATTGGTTGATATTCTCTGAAGGAGGAGTCACTGACACGGTAGTGATATGATTGGTTGATATTCTCTGAAGGAGGAGTCACTGACACGGTAGTGATATGATTGGTTGATATTCTCTGAAGGAGGAGTCACTGACACGGTAGTGATATGATTGGTTGATATTCTCTGAAGGAGGAGTCACTGACACGGTAGTGATATGATTGGTTGATATTCTCTGAAGGAGGAGTCACTGACACGGTAGTGATATGATTGGTTGATATTCTCTGAAGGAGGAGTCACTGACACGGTAGTGATATGATTGGTTGATATTCTCTGAAGGAGGAGTCACTGACACGGTAGTGATATGATTGCTGATATTCTCTGAAGGAGGAGCTACTTGACAGTGGTAGTGATATGATTGGTTGATATTCTCTGAAGGAGGAGTCATCGACACGGTAGTGATATGATTGGCTGATATTCTCTGAAGGAGGAGTCACTGACACGGTAGTGATATGATTGGTTGATATTCTCTGAAGGAGGAGTCACTGACACGGTAGTGATATGATTGGTTGATATTCTCTGAAGGAGGAGTCACTGACACGGTAGTGATATGATTGGTTGATATTCTCTGAAGGAGGAGTCACTGACACGGTAGTAATATGACTGGTTGATATTTCTGAAGGAGGAGTCACTGACACGGTAGTACAGATTATGATATCAAGGAGAAGTCACTTTGACACGGTAGTAATATGATTATTGATATTCTCTCTGAAGGAGGAGTCATCTGACACGGTAGTGATATGATTGGTTGGATACTCTGGAAGGAGGACTACCACACGGTAGTAATATGATTGGTTGATATTCTCTGAAGGAGGAGTCACTGACACGGTAGTGATATGATTGGTTGATATTCTCTGAAGGAGGAGTCACTGGCTACGGTAGTAATATGATTGGTTGATATTCTCTGAAGGAGGAGTCACTGACACGGTAGTGATATGATTGGTTGATATTCTCTGAAGGAGGAGTCACTGACACGGTAGTGATATGATTGGTTGATATTCTCTGGAAGGAGGAGTCACTGACACGGTAGTAATATGATTGGTTGATCTGTCTGTTCTATCAACATGGGCTCAGTAGA
>NW_027010956.1:0-17500 GCF_036934945.1 Oncorhynchus masou masou | reverse complement strand
CTCTGGTCTAGGACAGAGTACTACATTTATCTCTGGTCTGGGACAGAGTACTACATTTATCTTTCTGGTCTGGGACAGATACTACATTTATCTCTGGTCTAGGACAGAGTACTACATTTATCTCTGGTCTGGGACAGATGTACATTTATCTCTGGTCTGGGACAGAGTACTACATTTATTCCTGGTCTGGGACAGGTACTGCATTTATCTCTGGTTTGGGACAGAGTACTACATGTATCTCTGGTCTGGGGTCTGGGACAGAGAGTACTACAATTTATCTCTGGTCTGGGGTTTGGGACAGAGTACTACATTTATCCTACGGTCTGGGACAGAGTAGTACATTTATCTCTGGTCTGGGACAGAGTACTACATGTATCTCTGGTCTGGGACAGAGTACTACATTATCTCTGGTCTGAGACAGAGTACTACATTTATCTCTGGTCTGGGACAGAGTACTACATTTTTCTCTGGTCTGGGACAGAGTACTACATTTATCTCTGGTCTAGGACAGAGTACTACATTTATCTCTGGTCTGGGACAGAGTACTACATTTATCTCTGGTCTAGGACAGAGTACTTACATTTATCTCTGGTCTGGGACAGATACTACATTTATCTCTGGTCTGGGACAGAGTACTACATTTATCTCTGGTCTGCGCCAGAGTACTACATTTATCTCCAGTCTGGGGTCTGGGACAGAGTACTACATTTATCTCTGGTCTGCGCCAGAGTACTACATTATCTCCGGTCTGGGGTCTGGGACAGAGTACTACATTTATCTCTGGTCTGGGACAGAGTACTACATTTATCTCTGGTCTGCGACAGAGTACTACATTTTTCTCTGGTATAGGACAGAGTATTACATTTATCTCTGGTCTAGGACAGAGTACTGCATTTATCTCTGGTCTGGGGTCTAGGACAGAGTACTACATTTATCTCTGGTCTGGAACAGAGTACTACATTTATCCCTGGTCTGGGGTCTGGGACAGAGTACTACATTTATCTCTGGTCTGGGACAGATACTACATTTATCTCTGGTCTAGGACAGAGTACTACATTTATCTCTGGTCTGGGACAGAGTACTACATTTATCTCTGGTCTGGGACAGAGTACTACATTTATCTCTGGTCTGGGACAGAGTACTGCATTTATCTCTGGTTTGGGACAGAGTACTACATGTATCTCTGGTCTGGGGTCTGGGACAGAGTACTACAATTTATCTCTGGTCTGGGGTTTGGGACAGAGTACTACATTTATCTACGGTCTGGGACAGAGTAGTACATTTATCTCTGGTCTGGGACAGAGTACTACATGTATCTCTGGTCTGGGACAGAGTACTACATTTATCTCTGGTCTGAGACAGAGTACTACATTTATCTCTGGTCTGGGACAGAGTACTACATTTTTCTCTGGTCTGGGACAGAGTACTACATTTATCTCTGGTCTAGGACAGAGTACTACATTTATCTCTGGTCTGGGACAGAGTACTACATTTATCTCTGGTCTAGGACAGAGTACTACATTTATCTCTGGTCTGGGACAGATACTACATTTATCTCTGGTCTGGGACAGAGTACTACATTTATCTCTGGTCTGCGCCAGAGTACTACATTTATCTCCAGTCTGGGGTCTGGGACAGAGTACTACATTTATCTCTGGTCTGCGCCAGAGTACTACATTTATCTCCGGTCTGGGGTCTGGGACAGAGTACTACATTTATCTCTGGTCTGGGACAGAGTACTACATTTATCTCTGGTCTGCGACAGAGTACTACATTTTTCTCTGGTATAGGACAGAGTATTACATTTATCTCTGGTCTAGGACAGAGTACTGCATTTATCTCTGGTCTGGGGTCTAGGACAGAGTACTACATTTATCTCTGGTCTGGAACAGAGTACTACATTTATCCCTGGTCTGGGGTCTGGGACAGAGTACTACATTTTTCTCTGGTCTGGGACAGAGTACTACATGTGTCTCTGGTCTGGGACAGAGTACTACATGTATCTCTAGTCTAGGACAGAGTACCACATTCATCTCTGGTCTAGGACAGAGTACTATATTTATCTCTGGTCTGGGGTTTTATTTTTGTATTTTTTTATTTCACCTTTATTTAACCAGGTAGGCTAGTTGAGAACTGTTCTCATTTGCAACTGCGACCTGGCCAAGATAAAGCATAGCAGTGTGAACAGACAACACAGAGTTACACATGGAGTAAACAATTAACAAGTCAATAATACAGTAGAAAAAAGGAGAGTCTATATACATTGTGTGCAAAAGGCATGAGGAGGTAGGCGAATAATTACAGTTTTGCAGATTAACAATGAAGTGATAAATGATATTGGTGTGCAAAAGAGCAGAAAATAAAATAAATAAAAACAGTATGGGAATGAGGTAGGTAAAAATGGGTGGGCTATTTACCGATAGACTATGTACAGCGGCAGCGATCGGATAGCTGCTCAGATAGCAGATGTTTGAAGTTGGTGAGGGAGATAAAAGTCTCCAACTTCAGCGATTTTTGCAATTCGTTCCAGTCACAGGCAGCAGAGAAGTGGAACGAAAGGCGGCCAAATGAGGTGTTGGCTTTAGGGATGATCAGTGAGATACACCTGCTGGAGCGCGTGTTACGGGTGGGTGTTGCCATCGTGACCAGTGAACTGAGATAAGGCGGAGCTTTACCTAGCATGGACTTGTAGATGACCTGGAGCCAGTGGGTCTGGCGACGAATATGTAGCAAGGGCCAGCCGACTAGAGCATACAAGTTGCAGTGGTGGGTGGTATAAGGTGCTTTAGTGACAAAACGGATGGCACTGTGATAAACTGCATCCAGTTTGCTGAGTAGAGTGTTGGAAGCAATTCTGTAGATGACATCGCCGAAGTCGAGGATCGGTAGGATAGTCAGTTTTACTACGGTTGTTCCACACAAAACATGAAACCTAATACAGAATGACATAATACAGAACATCATTAGACAAGAACACAGAACACAGAACACAGAACATGAACCATGATACAGAATGACATAATACAGAACATCATTAGACAAGAACAGCTCAAGGACAGAACTATATGCATTTTTTTAAGGCACACTGAGCCTACATATCAATTCATACACAAAAACTATCTAGTTCAAATAGGGGAGAGGCGTTGTGCCGCGAGGTGTTGATTGACCTGTTTTCTAAACCAGGTTTGCTGTTTATTTGAACAATATGAGATGCAATGAAGTTCCATGCAATAACTGCTCTTTATAATACGGTATGTTTTCTTGAATTTGTTCTGGATTTGGGGACTGTGAAAAGACCCCTGGTGGCATGTCTGGTGGGGTAAGTGTGTGTTTCAGAGCTACGCAAGCAATTTCAACATGAATGATTCTTATAAAAAGAAGAAGTGATGCAGTCATTCTCTCCTCATCTCTGAGCCAAGAGAGACTGGCAGCATAGTATTAATATCAGCCCTCTGAATACGATAAAGAGCAAAACGTGCTGCTCTGTTCTGGGCCAGCTGCAGCTTAAATGGGTCTTTACTTGCAGCACTGGACCACACGACTGGACAAAAATCAAGATTAGACAAATCTAGAGCCTGCAGAACTTGCTTTTTGGAGTGTGGTGTCAAACAATCAGAGCATCTCTTTATTACGGCTCGACCTCTCTCCATCTTTACAACCATTGAATATAAATGTTTTAACCATGACAGATTACAATCTAAGGTAATGCCAAGTCATTTAGTCTCATCAACTTGTTCAACAGCTAGACCATTCATTACCAGATTCAGCTGACGTCTAGAACTTAAATACTGATTTATACCAAATACAGCGCTCTAAGTTCCAGAGATGTTCAGTACCAATTAATTACTGGCCACCCATTCCAAAACAGACTGCAACTCTTTGTTAAGAGTTTCAGTGACATTAGCTGTGGTTGCTGATGCGTATATGGTTGAATCATCAGCATACATGGACACACATGCTTTGTTTAATGCCAGTGGCAGATCATTGGTAAAAAAAAATGTGAAAAGAGTAGAGGGCCTAGAGAGCTGCCCTGCGGTACACCACACTTTACATGTTTAACATTAGAGAAGCTTCCACAAAATGAAAAACCTTTGAGTTCTATTAGATAGATAGCTCTGAATCCACGATATGGCAGAGGTTGAAAAGCCATAGCAAATAAGTTCTCAACAACAGGTTATGGTCAACAACATCAAATGCTGCATTGAAATCTAACAGTATCGCTCCAATCCTATTATTATCAATTTCAATCAACCAATCATCAGTCATTTGTGTCAGTGCAGTGCATGTTGAGTGCCCTTCTCTATAAGCCTTGCAGAAAGTCTGTTGCTAATTTGTTTACAGAGAAATACTGTTGTATTTGGTCAAACACAATTTTTTTCCAACAGTTTGCTAAGAGCTGGCAGCAAGCTGATAGGGCTGCTGTTAGAACCAGTAATGGCCACTTTACTACTCTTGGGTAGTAGAATTACTTTGGCTTCTCTCCAGGCCTGAGGACAAAGACATTCCTCTCGACTCAGATTAAAATTTGACAAATAGGAGTGGATATAGAGTCAGCCACCATCCTCAGTAGCTTTCCATCTAAGTTGTCAATGCAAGGAGGTTTGTCATTATTGATCGATAACAATATTTGTTCCATCTCTCCCCACACTAACTTTACAAAATTCAAACTTGCACTGCTTTTCTTTCATTATTTGTTTTCTTTATGCATGAATACAATGGCTCACTGTTTGTTGTTGGCATTTCCTGTCTAAGTTTGCCCACTTTGCCAATGAAATGATCATTAATTAAAATAATTGGCAACATCCTATGGTTTTGTGATGAATAGGCCATCTGATTCGATTAAAGATGGATCGAATTTGTCTGTCTGCCCATAATTTCATTTAAACTATTCCAAAGTTTCTTTCTCTCCAATCATTCTTTATATCATTGATCTTGGCTTCATAGTGAAGTTTCTCCTTCTTTTGTTGAGTTCAGTCCAATAATTTCTCAATTTGTCAGTCAGATGTGCAGCCAGACTTATTAGCCACTACCTTTGCCACATCTCTTTCAACCCTACAGTTGTTTAAAATTCCTCATCAATCCATGGAGCCTTAACAGTTCTACTCCTCAAAGGATGAATCCTGGAACATATTCCAACTTAAATTCCTGTCTATGCAAAACAGTCCTGTGGCTTAGCATCGCCGTCATCTGAACACTTCCGTAATGAGCGAGACACTGGTACTTCCTGCTTTAGTTTGTGCTCATAAGCAGGAATCAGGAAGATAAAATTATGGTCAGATTTTCCAAATGGAGTGCGAGGGAGAGCTTTGTTCGCTTCTCTTAATGTGGAATAAATTTGGTCTAGTTTTTTCCCCCCCTGGTTGCACATAATCTGCTAAATTGTAATTATTCGCCAACCTCCTCATGCCTTTTGCACACAATGTATATAGACTCTCTTTTTTCTACTGTGTTATTGACTTGTTAATTGTTTACTCCATGTGTAACTCTGTGAACTTGTTCTTAACTAGCCTACCTGGTTAAATAAAGGTGAAATAAAAATATAATAAATAAATAAAATGTGACATGCTGGTAGAAATGATGTAAAACGGATTTAAGTTTGCCTGCATTGAAATCTCCGGCCACTAGGAGCGCCACTTCTGATCTTGTTTGCTTATGGTCTAATACAGCTCATTGAGTGAGGTCATAGTGCGCCACCTGTTATTGACAAATAGACACATGTTGTCTTAAAAGACGTAGCTGTTCTGTCCTGCCGATGCACGGAAAACCCAGCCAACTGTATATTATCTGTGTCGCCGTTCAGCCACGACTCGCTGAAACATTAGATATTACATTTTTATGTCCCGTTGTTAGGATGGTCTCGAACGGAGCTCATCCAGTTTATTCTCTAGTGATTGCACATTGGCTAATAGAACGGATGGTAGAGGCGGGTTTTTCACTCACCGATAAATTCTCACAAGGCACCCTGATCTCCGCCCACAGTATTTCCTTATTTTTTATCATGTGAATAACGGTGATTTGGGTCTTGTCTGGGAGCAACATTATCTCCTTCCTGTCTGACTCATTAAAGAAAAAATCTTAGTCCAGTTCGAGGTGAGTAATCGCTGTTCTGATATCCAGAAGTTCTTCTCGGTCGTAATAGACGGTAGCATCAACATTATGTACAAAATAAGTTACAAACAATGCACCAACAAAAAATCCACACAAAATGGCACAATTGGTTAGGAGCCCGTAAAATGGCAGCCATCCCCTCCGGATCCGTTCTTCCTATCCTATTGTCATGAGTCTTGTCCTGGAGGCAGAGCGATTTCCCCTTGGATAGGCCAGTTGCGAAGACAATATTGGCCAAATTATACATTTAAGGTTAAGGTTAGGGTTAGGGTCAGGGTCAGGGTTAGGGTTAGGGTTAGGATTAGGGTTAGGGTTAGGGTTAGGGTTAGGATCAGGGTTGGGTTTAGGTTTAGGGTTAGGTTTAGGGTTAGGGTTAGGGTTAGGATCAGGGTTGGGTTTAGGTTTAGGGTTAGGTTTAGGGTTTGGGGTTAGGGTTAGGGTTTGGGGTTAGGGTTTAGGTTTAGGGTTAGGGGTTAGGGTTAGGGTCAGCAGTGTGCTTAAGATTCGAGTTAGGTTTAAATGTATGACTTTGTGGCTGTTCCAGCTATTGTCCACTCTGCAGAGATGCCTCCAGAACAATCTGAATGACGAAAAACGCTAACCTGCTACAAGGAACCCCCCCCTCTGTGTTGACCTGGTTAGAGGCTAGAGGTCAGAGGTCAGGGGTGTTGGGCAGTGGACTCATGACTCTACCGATACAATGACTGTGTAGTTCAACAAAGGTTAAATAATATGCTTATTTAAATAAATAAAAGTCCCAAATGGCAACCTTATCCCTATATAGTGCACTACATCTGGTCAAATGAAGTGCACTATATAAAATGGATCAATATCTGGGTGATTCTAGTTTGTTGGTAGAATAATATAATGTATTGAAGTGATATGAGAAGTTTCAAATACTTCCTATATTCAAACACAGAGAAAAAAACCCTGAATCTAACTAATCGAAACACCAAGTGAGGAAGAAGGAAATACCTGGATCACACTGTAGAGAAAGAGAGATACAACACGCAAAAACATTAACTGTCTACCGCATATTTCACAAATAATGTATATGATTGTAAATGGAGGCATTTTCTGCTAAACTGAATCTTTCTAGAGAGCTGCTCTCTGAACCTGATCCTTATATTGCCATGATATTACATGACGTGAACCACTTCCGTTGATAACTGTACGGAACGTAATCCAATTGGACTAATTGAATCTAACTAGACTAATTACTTCACATAATACAACCATAATGTAGTTCAATCCACACTTCAACCCACAATTCCCAAGTCATCTCTCTCTCTGTGCTGCCGAGGCAGTGAATAGGATGTGGAACAATACTTTCTTACAGGGAGTGGAATTGCAACGAAAAAAAGTGGAAATTAAAAAAAGGCCCCCTCTCTCCTTCCTTCCTCCCCTCCCTCCCTCCTCCCTTCTTTGAATAATTGGAACGAGGGGAGCTAAACAGAGGCTGAGAGGCACAACACTGTTATCTCCCAAATGGCTCTGGTTCACGAGCCTAGCTAGTGTCCTTCTCTGCATGGTAGACAAGGTCAGCTGTCAACTGAACATTCATCTCCCCGAGTGGGCCTAGAGAGAGAGAGAGTGTATTCCAAATGGTACCCTATTCCCTATGTAGTGCACTACTTTTGACCAGGACCCATAGGGCTCTGTTCAAAAGTAGTGCACTATGTAGGGAATAGTGTGCCATTTGGACTCAGACAGAGGCTTCTCGCTGCCCTCCGAGACACACGGCACATTTGGGTTCATTACTGTAAATCTCAATGCCCGGCTGTATGATATACGGCGCTTCGCAAAGTATTCATCCCCTTTGGCGTTTCTCCTATTTGGTGTCATTACAACCTGTAAATTAAACAGATTTTTATTTGGATTTCATGTAATGGACAGACACAAAATAGTCCCAATTGGTGAAGTGAAATTAAATGAACAAACTTTAAAGTGGTGTGTACATATTTATTCACCCCTAAATAAGATCTGGTGCAACCAGTTACCTTCAGAAGTCACATCATTAGTTAAATAATGTCCACCTGTGTTCAATATAAGTGTCACATGATCTCACTATATATACACACACCTATTCTGAAAGGCCCCAGAGTCTGCAACACCACTAAGCAAGGGGCACCATGAAGACCAAGCAGCTCTCCAAACAGGGCCTCCCATCAAAACAGACCAGACAAGAGAGGGCCTCCCATCAAAACAGACCAGACAAGAGAGGGCCTCCCATCAAAACAGACCAGACAAGAGAGGGCCTCCCACCAAAACAGACCAGACAAGAGAGGGCCTCCCATCAAAACAGACCAGACAAGAGAGGGCCTCCCACCAAAACAGACCAGACAAGAGAGGGCCTCCCACCAAAACAGACCAGACAAGAGAGGGCCTCCCACCAAAACAGACCAGACAAGAGAGGGCCTCGCATCAAAACAGACCAGACAAGAGAGGGCCTCGCATCAAAACAGACCAGACAAGAGAGGGCCTCCCATCAAAACAGACCAGACAAGAGAGGGCCGCCCACCAAAACTGACAGACCAGACAAGAGAGGGCCGCCCACCAAAACTCACAGACCAGACAAGAGAGGGCCGCCCACCAAAGCTCACAGATCAGATAAGAGAGGACCTCCCACCAATACAGACCAGACAAGGAGGGCCTCCCACCAAAACTCACAGACCAGGCAAGAAGGGTATTAATCAGAGAAGCAACAAAGAGACCAAAGATCACCCTGAAGGAGCTGCAGAGCTCCACAGCAGAGATTGGAGTATCTGTCCATAGGACCACTTTAAGCCGTACACTCCACAGAACGGGGCTTTACTGTAGAGTACCCAGACAAAAACCATAGCTTAAAGAAAAAAATAAGCAAACACGTTTGGTGTTCTCCGAAAAGGCATGTGGGAGACTTCCCAAACATACGAAAGAAGGTACTCTGGTCAGATGAGACTAAAATGGAGCTTTTTAGCCATCAAGAAAAATGATATTTCTGGCGCAAACCCAACACCACTCATCACCCCGAGACACCATCCCAATGTTTTTCATCGGCAGGGACTGGGAAACTGGACAGAATTGAAGGAATGATGGTTGGGGCTAAATACAGGAAAATCCTTGAGGGAAACCTGTTGCAGCCTTCCAAAAATTTGAGACTGGGACGGAGGTTCACCTTCCAGCAGGATAATGACCCTAAGCATACTGCTAAAGCTACACTCGAGTGATTTAAGGTTGAAACATTTAAATGTCTTGTAATGGCCTAGTCAAAGCCCAGACCTCAATCCAATTGAGAGTATCTAGTATGACTTAAAGATTTCTGTACACCAGTGGAACCCATCCAACTTAAAGGAGATGGAGGAGTTTTGCCTTGAATAATGGGCAAATAGCCCAGTGGCTAGATGTGCCAAGCTTATAAAGACATACCCCAAGAGGCTTGCAACTGTAATTGCTGCAAAAGGTGGCTCTACAAAGTATTCACTTTGTGGGGGGTGAATAGTTATGCACTCAAGTTTTCTGCTTTTTTTGTCTAATATCTTGTTTGTACCACTTCGGATTGGTAGGCATGTTGTGTAAATCAAATTATACAAAACCCCCCCAAAAATATTTTAATTCCAGGTTGTAAGGAAACAAAATAGGAAAATGTCAAAGGGGGTGAATACTTTCGCAAGCCACTGTATCTCTGTGTATCAGTCACCAGACCTCCAAGCTTACGTCCCAAATGGAACCTGATTCCTTATATGGTTGTATCCGAAATGGAACACTATTCCTTATATGGTTGTATCCCAAATGAAACCCTATCTCTTATATGGTTGTATCCGAATGGAACCCTGTTCCTTATATGGTTTCATCCTAAATTAAACACTATTCCTTATATGGTTGCATCCCAAATGGAACCCTGTTCCTTATATGGTTGTATCTCAATTGGAGCCCTGTTCCTTATATGGTTTCATCCTAAATTAAACACTATTCCTTATATGGTTGCATCCCAAATGGAACCCTGTTCCTTATATGGTTGTATCCCAAATGGAACTCTGTTCCTTATATGGTTGTATCTCAATTGGAGCCCTGTTCCTTATATGGTTTAATCCTAAATTAAACACTATTCCTTATATGGTTGCATCCCAAATGGTACCCTGTTCCTTATATGGTTGCATCCCAAATGGAACTCTGTTCCTTATATGGATAATTATATCCCAAATGGAACTCTGTTCCTTATATGGTTGCATCCCAAATGGAACTCTGTTCCTTATATGGATAATTATATACCAAATGGAACTCTGTTCCTTATATGGTTGCATCCCAAATGGAACCCTGTTCCTTATATGGTTGCATCCCAAATGGAACTCTGTTCCTTATATGGATAATTATATCCCAAATGGAACTCTGTTCCTTATATGGTTGCATCCCAAATGGAACTCTGTTCCTTATATGGATAATTATATCCCAAATGGAACTCTGTTCCTTATATGGTTGCATCCCAAATGGAACCCTGTTCCTTATATGGTTGCATCCCAAATGGAACTCTGTTCCTTATATGGATAATTATATCCCAAATGGAACTCTGTTCCTTATATGGTTGCATCCCAAATGGAACTCTGTTCCTTATATGGATAATTATATACCAAATGGAACCCTATTCCTTCTATGGTTGTATCTCAATTGGAGCCCTGTTCCTTATATGGTTTCATCCTACATTAAACACTATTCCTTATATGGTTGCATCCCAAATGGAACCCTGTTCCTTATATGGTTGCATCCCAAATGGAACCCTGTTCCTTATGTTGTGGACTACTTTCAACCAGGCACAATAACTGTTTTTATGTTGTTGTATTTTAGGCCTGGTGCTGTATTTAAGGTCTGGTGCTGTATTTAAGGCCTGGTGCTGTATTTCAGGCCTGGTGCTGTATTAAAGGCCTGGTGCTGTATTAAAGGCCTGGTGCTGTATTAAAGGCCTGGTGCTGTATTTAAGGCCTGGTGCTGTATTTAAGGCCTGGTGTTGTATTAAAGGCCTTTTGTTGTATTAAAGGCCTGGTGTTGTATTTAAGGCCTGGTGCTGTATTTAAGGCCTGGTGCTGTATTAAAGGCCTGGTGCTGTATTTCAGGCCTGGTGCTGTATTAAAGGCCTGGTGCTATATTTCAGGCCTGGTGCTGTATTAAAGGCCTGGTGCTGTATTTCAGGCTGGGTGCTGTATTTCAGGCCTGGTGCTGAATTTCAGGCCTGGTGCTGTATTTTAGGCCTGGTGCTGTATTTAAGGCCTGGTGCTGTATTTCAGGCCTGGTGCTGTATTTCAGGCCTGGTGCTGTATTTAAGGCCTGGTGCTGTATTTCAGGCCTGGTGCTGTATTTCAGGCCTGGTACTGAATTTCAGGCCTGGTGCTGTATTTTAGGCCTGGTGCTGTATTTCATGGCTTGGTGCTGTATTTAAGGCCTGGTGCTGTATTTCAGGCCTGGTGCTGTATTTCAGGCCCGGTGCTGTATTTCAGGCCTGGTGCTGTATTTCAGGCCCGGTGCTGTATTTCAGGCCTGGTGCTGTATTTCAGGCCTGGTGCTGTATTTCAGGCCTGGTGCTGTATTTCATCCCCGGTGCTGTATTTCAGCCCTGGTGCTGTTTAGTTCCACCTCTTCTCTTTAATGAGCCACCACTGCTAAAGAAAACACCAACTCAGCACTCAGCTGTTGGAAGGGGCCTGTTTTTCTTTCCCGGAGAGAGAGAGAGACAGCAGGCTAAAGCTGTCCGGGGCTGGTCTCTGACATATGATGCGTTGTATTATGGTGGTTGAATGTCCTTTACTGAATGCAGTGCCCTCTGTGCTGCTTTTAAACTTTGAGTTGAGGCTTAGATGAATGGAGGTTTTCCTCACAGAACAATAGGTGTATAACTGTGTAACTCTAGTGAGTAACAGCCACTGCGAGCAACACTTATTTTTTATTTTTCAAGTGCATTTACCTTTTTGTTTAAATCGTTTTCACGAAGAACAACTGCTGGCTACTAACATAACATTTTAGACTTTCCAACAACCACAAAAAGATCCTCTCAGCTCATAAACAGTTCTCCAACACAGGTGCTCAAACCGCAAAGCCAGAATAGGTATGTGTCCTCTAGGTCCTGGTTAAAAGCTGTGCACTACATAGGGAATAGTGTTCCATTTGAAAAGCAGCCTAGGATCCAGTTGGCTTTGGTGTGGCGTTGAGTTGACGGGAGTGCCAGTCCTACACAGTATTTATAGCTGAGCTCATGGGGAGCATCTAAATCCGGGTTTGGGCTCCTAATCATATTCACAGCCAGCTTAACACAGCACCAGCCTCCAACTCCTCTCTCTCCTCCCTCTCGCCTGCTGGCCGGTCCTCCGGGAAACCAGACCCTAATATGTAGAAGTGCACCTCTGTAAAAATGGTTGCTAAAACCAATGGAGTAGTGAGGAGAGTAAAGAGAGGAGACAGACTGGTAGGTAAAGAGAGGAGACAGACTGGGGAGTAAAGAGAGGAGAGACTGGGAGGTGAAGAGAGGAGACAGAGAGGTAAAGAGAGGAGACAGACTGGGAGGTAAAGAGAGGAGACAGACTGGGAGGTAAAGAGAGGAGACAGACTGGGAGTAAAGAGAGGAGATAGACTGGGGAGTAAAGAGAGGAGACAGACTGGGGAGTAAAGAGAGGAGACAGAGAGGTAAAGAGAGGAGACAGACTGGGAGTAAGAGAGGAGACAGACTGGGAGAGTAAAGAGAGGAGACAGACTGGGAGGTAAAGAGGAGACAGACTGGGAGAGTAAAGAGGAGACAGACTGGGGAGTAAAGAGAGGAGACAGACTGGGAGGTAAAGAGAGGAGACAGACTGGGAGGTAAAGAGAGGAGACAGACTGGGATGTAAAGAGAGGAGACAGACTGGGAGGTAAAGAGAGGAGACAGACTGGGAGAAAAGAGAGAGACAGACTGGGAGGTAAGGGGAGACAGACTGGGAGGTAAAGAGAGGAGACAGACTGGGAGAAAAGAGAGGAGACAGACTGGGAGGTAAAGAGAGGAGACAGACTGGGGAGTAAAGAGAGGAGACAGACTGGGGAGTAAAGAGAGGAGACAGAGAGGTAAAGAGAGGAGACAGACTGGGGAGTAAAGAGAGGAGACAGACTGGGGAGAGTAAAGAGAGGAGACAGACTGGGAGGTAAAGAGAGGAGACAGACTGGGGAGAGTAAAGAGAGGAGGCAGACTGGGGAGTAAAGAGAGGAGACAGACTGGGGAGTAAAGAGAGGAGACAGACTGGGGAGTAAAGAGAGGAGACAGACTGGGGAGAGTAAAGAGAGGAGACAGACTTGGGAGAGTAAAGAGAGGAGACAGACTGGGGAGAGTAAAGAGAGGAGACAGACTGGGAGGTGAAGAGAGGAGACAGAGAGGTAAAGAGAGGAGACAGACTGGGGAGTAAAGAGAGGAGACAGAGAGGTAAAGAGAGGAGACAGACTGGGGAGTAAAGAGAGGAGACAGACTGGGGAGTAAAAGAGACAGACTGGGGAGTAAGAGAGGAGACAGACTGGGGAGTAAAGAGAGGAGACAGACTGGGAGGTAAAGAGAGGAGACAGACAGACTGGGGAGTAAAGAGAGGAGACAGACTGGGGGTAAAGAGGAGGAGACAGACTGGGAGGTAAAGAGAGGAGACAGGACTGGGAGGTAAAGAGAGTGAGACAGACTGGGAGGTAAAGAGAGGAGACAGACTGGGGAGTAAAGAGGAGACAGACTGGGGGAGTAAGAGAGGAGACAGACTGGGGAGTAAGAGAGACAGACTGGGAGGTGAAGAGAGGAGACAGAGAGGTAAAGAGAGGAGACAGACTGGGAGTAAAGAGAGGAGATGACTGGGGAGTAAAGAGAGACAGACTGGGGAGTAAAGAGAGGAGACAGACTGGGAGTAAAGAAGAGGAGACAGACTGGGGAGTAAAGAGAGGAGACAGACTGGGAGGTAAAGAGAGGAGACAGACTGGGGAGTAAAGAGAGGAGACAGACTGGGGAGTAAAGAAAGGAGACAGACTGGGGAGTAAAGAGAGGAGACAGACTGGGGAGAGTAAAGAGAGGAGACAGAGAGGTAAAGAGAGGAGACAGACTGGGAGGTAAAGAGAGGAGACAGACTGGGAGGTAAAGAGAGGAGACAGACTGGGAGGTAAAGAGAGGAGACAGACTGGGAGGTAAAGAGAGGAGGCAGACTGGGAGGTAAAGAGAGGAGACAAACTGTGAGGTGACGAGAGGAGACGGACTGGGTGGTAAAGAGAGGAGACAGACTGGGCTGGGAGGTAAAGAGAGGAGACAGACTGGGGAGTAAAGAGAGGAGACAGACTGGGAGGTAAAGAGAGGAGACAAACTGTGAGGTGACGAAAAGACTGGGAGGTAAAGCGAGGAGACAGACTCGGAGGTAAGGAGAGGAGACAGACTGGGGAGTAAAGAGAGAGACAGACTGGGAGGGTACTGGGAGGTAAAGAGAGGAGACAGACTGGGGAGTAAAGAGAGGAGACAGACTGGGAGGTAAAGAGAGGAGACAGACTGGAGAGTAAAGAGAGGAGACAGACTGGGAGGTAAAGCGAGGAGACAGACTCGGAGGTAAGGAGAGAGACAGACAGACTGGGAGTAAGAGAGAGACAGACTGGGGAGTAAAGAGAGTAAAGAGAGACAGACTGAGGTAAAGACAGGAGACAGACTCGGAGGTAAAGAGAGGAGACAGACTGGGAGGTAAAAAAGAGAGAGACAGACTGGGAGGTAAAGAGAGGAGACGGACTGGGAGGTAAAGAGAGGAGACAAACTGTGAGGTAACGAGAGGAGACGGACTGGGAGGTAAAGAGAGGAGACAGACTGGGCTGGGAGGTAAAGAGAGGAGACAGACTGGGGAGTAAAGAGAGGAGACAGACTGGGAGGTAAAGAGAGGAGACAGACTGGGAGGTAAAGAGAGGAGACAGACTGGGAGGTAAAGAGAGGAGACAGACTGGGAGGTAAAGAGAGGAGACAGACTGGGAGGTAAAGAGAGGAGACAGACTGGGAGTAAAGAGAGGAGACAGACTGGGAGGTAAAGAGAGGAGACAGACTGGGAGGTAAAGAGAGGAGACAGACTGGGAGTAAAGAGAGGAGACAGACTGGGAGAAAAGAGAGGAGACAGACTGGGAGGTAAAGAGAGGAGACAGACTGGGGAGTAAAGAGAGGAGACAGACTGGGGAGAGTAAAGAGAGGAGACAGACTGGGGAGTAAAGAGAGGAGACAGACTGGGAGGTAAAGAGAGGAGACAGACTGGGGAGTAAAGAGAGGAGACAGACTGGGGAGTAAAGAGAGGAGACAGACTGGGAGGTAAAGAGAGGAGACAGACTGGGAGGTAAAGAGAGGAGACAGACTGGGAGGTAAAGAGAGGAGACAGACTGAGGTAAAGAGAGGAGACAGACTGAGGTAAAAGAGAGGAGACAGACTGGGAGGTAAAGAGAGGGAGACAGATAATAATAATGCAATCCGTAGTGTGAACATCAAACCTGATGAAGAACATACTGAAGATGTCGTCACGCTCTGACCTTTAATATCTCTTTCCTCTTAATATTTTGGTTAGATCAGGTTGTGACGAGGGTGGGCGCTAGTATTTGTATTTTCTAGGGTTTTTGTATGTCTAGGGGTTTAGTAGGTCTAGGTATTTGTATGTCTATGGTGGCCTGATATGCTTCCCAGTCTGAGGCAGCTGTTTATCGTTGTCCCTGATTGGGGATCATATTTAGGTAGCCATTTTCCCTTTTGTGTTTGTGGGTTCTTGTTCTATGTTTAGTTGACTGTCTGCACTACTCATATTTGCTCCACGGTTCGTTTTGTTATTTTGTTTGTTTGTTCATTCTAAAATAAAGAAGAATGTACGCTTACGACGCTGCACCTTGGTCTCCTCCTTACAACAGACGTGACAATAGTCCTGTTAGATGGTCCTTGGTCTCCTCCTTACAACGTGACAACAGTCCTGTTAGATGGTCCTTGGTCTCCTCCTTACAACGGACGTGACAATAGTCCTGCTAGATGGTCCTTGGTCTCCTCCTTACAACGGACAATAGTCCTGTTAGATGGTCCTTGGTCTCCTCCTTACAACGTGACAACAGTCCTGTTAGATGGTCCTTGGTCTCCTCCTTACAACGGACGTGACAACAGTCCTGTTAGATGGTCCTTGGTCTCCTCCTTACAATGGACAATAGTCCTGTCAGATGGTCCTTGGTCTCCTCCTTACAACGTGACAACAGTCCTGTTAGATGGTCCTTGGTCTCCTCCTTACAATGGACAATAGTCCTGTTAGATGATCCTTGGTCTCCTCCTTACAACGGACGTGACAATAGTCCTGTTAGATGGTCCTCGGTCTCCTCCTTACAACGGACGTGACAATAGTACTGTTAGATGGTCCTTGGTCTCCTCCTTACAACGGACGTGACAATAGTCCTGTTAGATGGTCCTCGGTCTCCTCCTTACAACGGACGTGACAATAGTACTGTTAGATGGTCCTTGGTCTCCTCCTTACAACGGACGTGACAATAGTACTGTTAGATGGTCCTTGGTCTATATTGCTGAACTTTGACCAATGGTACACATTTTTTTTATTTATTAACACACAGAGAGTTTTAGATGTCTTAGACTAAATTAGAACAGCAAATATGTCAGTGGGGGATTTCACTGTTTCAGTTGTACAATCCATATGCACATCAAACACGACACAGAACACACTTAGAAACTTAGGCTGTCTACTCAATGATTAATACAAATTATTAGGATCAAGTTATATATACTTTTGGTCTATAGTTTCTGTACTTTGGCCAATCATCCAATTAATTACACAGAAATAGTCTATAACGTATCACAGGCTTATGCATAATTAATTTGCAGGCAATATATAAAAACACTTTTTACAGTTTATTCATATCTTTTAATTATCCCACTGCAGGGTGGCAGCTTTGAACATAAAACACCCTTAGAATCATATCCCCAACGGAGGTGGCTATTGAATATTGTTCAGTGGCATGGGTTTCTTCTCTGTCTCTCTCTCTCTCTCTCTCTCTCTCTCTCTCTCTCTCTCTCTCTGTCTCTCTCTCTCTCTCTCTCTCTCTGTCTCTCTCTCTCTGTCTCTCTCTCTCTCTGTCTCTCTCCTCTCTCTGTCTCTCTCTCACTCTCTCTGTCTCTCTGTCTCTTCTCTATCTCTGTCTCTCTCTCTCTGACTCTCTCTGTCTCTCTCTCTCTCTCTCTCTCTCTCTGTCTCTCTCTCTCTGTCTCTCTCTCTGTCTCTCTCTCACTCTTCTGTCTCTCTGTCTCTTCTTCTCTGTCTCTCTCTCTCTGACTCTCTCTCTCTGTCTCTCTCTCTCTCTCTCTCTCTCTCTCTGTCTCTCTCTCTCTGTCTCTCTCTCTCTCTGCTCCTCTTCCTCTCTCCTCTGTCTCGTCTCT
>NW_027010955.1:0-27339 GCF_036934945.1 Oncorhynchus masou masou | reverse complement strand
ACTATTATTATTACTACTAATACTACTACTACTACTGATACTACTATTATTACTACTACGACTACTACTACTCCTACTGATACTATTATAATTACTACTACTACTGATACTACTATTATTACTACTACTACTACTGCTACTATTACTATTATTATTATTACTACTACTACTACTGCTACTACTATTATTACTACTACTACTGCTACTATTACTATTATTATTATTACTACTATACCACACCATACCACACGATACTACACCACACGATACTACACTATACTACACCCCACCATAGCACACAATACCACACTATACTATACTACACCACACTATACCGCACAATACTATACTACACCATACTATACCACACTATACTATACCCCACCATACCACACAATACCACACTATACTACACCACACCACACCATACTATACTACACCACACCATACCACCCGATACTACACCACACAATACTACACTATACCACACTATACCACACCATACCACGCTATACTACACCACACCATACCACACTATACTACACCACACTATAATACACTATACCACACCATACTATACTACACCACACTATACTACACCATACCACACGATACTACACCACACTATACTACACTATACTACACGATACCACATTATACTACACCACACAACACTACACCACACTATACCACACAATACCACACTATACCACACCACACCATACCACACTATACTACACTATACCACACCATACTATACTACACCACACTATACCACACCATACCACACGATACTACACCACACGGTACTACACTATACTACACTATATCACACCATACCACACTATACGACACCACACTATACCACACTATACTACAATATACCACACCATACTATACTATACTACACCACACTATACTACACTATACCACACCATAATATACTATACTACACCACACTATACTACACTATACTACACTATACCACACCATACTATACTATACTACACCACACTATACCACACTATGCTACACTATACCACACCATACTATACTATACCACACTATACCACACTATACCACAGCATACTATACTATACTACACCACATCATACCACACTATACTACACCACAATATACTACACTATACTGCACTATACCACACCATACTATACTACACGATACCACACCATACTATACTATACTACACCACACTATACCACACTATACTACGCCACACGATACTATACTACACTATACCACACCATGCTATACTGTACTACACCACCCTATACTACACCACACTATGCCACACCATGCCACACGATACTACACCATACTATACTACACTATACTACACTATACTGCACTATACTACACCATACTACACCATACTATACTACACTATACTACACCACACGATACCACACCATACCACACTATACTACACCACACTATACCACCCTATACCACACCATCATATACTACACCACACTATACCACACTATACTATACCACACCACACCCCACTATACTACACTATACCACACTATACTGCGCTATACTGCATTGCACTACAATATACTATACACCACATCATACCGCACTATACTGTATTACACTACACTATATCACACTATACAGCACTATGCTGCATTACACTACACTATACTACACTGCCTACACTATAGTGCATTACACTACACCACACTATACTGCACTGCCTACACTATACTGTGCCACGCTATGCTATACTACACCACCCTATACTACACTACACCATACGGTGTTACACTACACCATACTACACCACACTATACTACACTACACTACACTATACTATGTTACACTACACTATACTACACTACACTATACTGCATTACATTACACTATACTGCAGTACACTACTCTATACTACATGGCACTATACTGCATTACACTACATTACACTGTACTACACTACACCATACGGTGTTACACTACACCATACTACACCACACCACACCCCACTATACTACACTCCACTATACTGCGCTATACTACACTATACTGTACCACACACCTCTATACTGCACCACACTATACTATGCTATACTATACCATACTATACTATACTATACTGTGCTATACTATACTGTGCTATACTATACTGTGCGGTACTATACTATACTATACTATACCATCCCATACTATACGATACTATGCTATACTATACTATACTGCATCACATCACATCACACTCCACTATACTGCACTACACTATACTATACTACACCACACTACCCTATTCTATACTGCATCACATCACACTCCACTATACTACAAAGTACTACTCTATGCTGCACTATGCTGCACTACACTATTCTATACTACACTACTAAGAGACAGTAGGACTAAATGGACACAACACATAGTTGTGAATATGGAACACAGGAGGGAAACTAGATGAATTCTCCCCTCCATAGACAGACAGACATACAGGAGGGAAACTAGATGAGTTCTCCCTCCATAGACAGACAGACAGACAGGAGGGAAACTAGATGAGTTCTCCTCCATAGACAGACAGACAGACAGGAGGGAAACTAGATGAATTCTCCCCTCCATAGACAGACAGACAGACAGGAGGGAAACTAGATGAGTTCTCCCCTCCATAGACAGACAGACAGGAGGGAAACTAGATGAGTTCTCCCCTCCATAGACAGACAGACAGGAGGGAAACTAGATGAGTTCTCCCCTCCATAGACAGACAGACAGACAGGAGGGAAACTAGATGAGTTCTCCCCTCCATAGACAGACAGACATACAGGAGGGAAACTAGATGAATTCTCCCCTCCATAGACAGACAGACAGACAGGAGGGAAACTAGATGAATTCTCCCCTCCATAGACAGACATACAGACAGGAGGGAAACTAGATGAGTTCTCCCCTCCATAGACAGACATACAGACAGGAGGGAAACTAGATGAGTTCTCCCCTCCATAGACAGACAGACATACATGAGGGAAACTAGATGAGTTCTCCCCATCCATAGACAGACAGACATGAGGGAAACTAGATGAGTTCTCCTCCATAGACAGACATACAGACAGGAGGGAAACTAGATGAGTTCTCCCCTCCATAGACAGACATACAGGAGGGAAACTAGATGAATTCTCCTCCATAGACAGACAGACAGACAGGAGGGAAACTAGATGAATTCTCCCCTCCATAGACAGACAGACATACAGGAGGGAAACTAGATGAATTCTCCCTCCATAGACAGACAGACATACAGGAGGGAAACTAGATGAGTTCTCCCTCCATAGACAGACATACAGACAGGAGGGAAACTAGATGAATTCTCCCCTCCATAGACAGACAGACATACAGGAGGGAAACTAGATGAGATCTCCCCTCCATAGACAGACATACATACAGGAGGGAAACTAGATGAGTTCTCCCCTCCATAGACAGACATACAGACAGGAGGGAAACTAGATGAATTCTCCCTCCATAGACAGACAGACATACAGGAGGGAAACTAGATGAATTCTCCCCTCCATAGACAGACAGACATACAGGAGGGTAACTAGATGAGTTCTCCCCTCCATAGACAGACATACAGACAGGAGGGAAACTAGATGAATTCTCCCCTCCATAGACAGACAGACAGACATGAGGGAAACTAGATGAGTTCTCCCCTCCATAGACAGACAGACATACAGGAGGGAAACTAGATGAATTCTCCCCTCCATAGACAGACAGACAGACATGAGGGAAACTAGATGAATTCTCCCCTCCATAGACAGACAGACATACAGGAGGGAAACTAGATGAGTTCTCCCCTCCATAGACAGACAGACAGACAGGAGGGAAACTAGATGAATTCTCCCCTCCATAGACAGACAGACAGACATGAGGGAAACTAGATGAATTCTCCCCTCCATAGACAGAAAGACATACAGGAGGGAAACTAGATGAATTCTCCCCTCCATAGACAGACAGACATACAGGAGGGAAACTAGATGAGTTCTCCCCTCCATAGACAGACAGACAGACAGGAGGGAAACTAGATGAGTTCTCCCCTCCATAGACAGACAGACAGACAGGAGGGAAACTAGATGAGTTCTCCCTCCATAGACAGACAGACAGACATGAGGGAAACTAGATGAGTTCTCCCTCCATAGACAGACAGACAGACAGGAGGGAAACTAGATGAATTCTCCCCTCCATAGACAGACAGACATACAGGAGGGAAACTAGATGAGTTCTCCCCTCCATAGACAGACAGACAGACAGGAGGGAAACTAGATGAGTTCTCCCCTCCATAGACAGACAGACATACAGGAGGGAAACTAGATGAATTCTCCCCTCCATAGACAGACAGACAGGAGGGAAACTAGATGAATTCTCCCCTCCATAGACAGACAGACATACAGGAGGGAAACTAGATGAGTTCTCCCCTCCATAGACAGACAGACAGACAGGAGGGAAACTAGATGAGTTCTCCCCTCCATAGACAGACAGACATACAGGAGGGAAACTAGATGAATTCTCCCTCCATAGACAGACAGACAGACAGGAGGGAATCTAGATGAATTCTCCCCTCCATAGACAGACAGACAGACAGGAGGGAAACTAGATGAATTCTCCCCTCCATAGACAGACAGACAGACAGGAGGGAAACTAGATGAATTCTCCCCTCCATAGACAGACAGACAGACAGGAGGGAAACTAGATGAATTCTCCCCTCCATAGACAGACAGACAGACAGGAGGGAAACTAGATGAGTTCTCCCCTCCATAGACAGACAGACAGACATGAGGGAAACTAGATGAATTCTCCCCTCCATAGACAGACAGACATGAGGGAAACTAGATGAGTTCTCCCCTCCATAGACAGACAGACAGACAGGAGGGAAACTAGATGAGTTCTCCCCTCCATAGACAGACAGACATACAGGAGGGAAACTAGATGAATTCTCCCCTCCATAGACAGACAGACATACAGGAGGGAAACTAGATGAGTTCTCCCCTCCATAGACAGACAGACATACAGGAGGGAAACTAGATGAATTCTCCCCTCCATAGACAGACAGACAGACAGGAGGGAAACTAGATGAGTTCTCCCCTCCATAGACAGAAAGACATACAGGAGGGAAACTAGATGAGTTCTCCCCTCCATAGACAGACAGACATACAGGAGGGAAACTAGATGAATTCTCCCCTCCATAGACAGACAGACAGACAGGAGGGAAACTAGATGAGTTCTCCCCTCCATAGACAGACAGACAGACATGAGGGAAACTAGATGAATTCTCCCCTCCATAGACAGACAGACAGACATGAGGGAAACTAGATGAATTCTCCCCTCCATAGACAGACAGACATACAGGAGGGAAACTAGATGAATTCTCCCCTCCATAGACAGACAGACATACAGGAGGGAAACTAGATGAATTCTCCCCTCCATAGACAGACAGACATACAGGAGGGAAACTAGATGAATTCTCCCCTCCATAGACAGACAGACATACAGACAGGAGGGAAACTAGATGAATTCTCCCCTCCATAGACAGACAGACATACAGGAGGGAAACTAGATGAATTCTCCCCTCCATAGACAGACAGACATACAGGAGGGAAACTAGATGAGTTCTCCCCTCCATAGACAGACAGACATACAGGAGGGAAACTAGATGAATTCTCCCCTCCATAGACAGACAGACATACAGGAGGGAAACTAGATGAATTCTCCCCTCCATAGACAGACAGACATACAGGAGGGAAACTAGATGAATTCTCCCCTCCATAGACAGACAGACATACAGACAGGAGGGAAACTAGATGAATTCTCCCCTCCATAGACAGACAGACATACAGGAGGGAAACTAGATGAATTCTCCCCTCCATAGACAGACAGACATACAGGAGGGAAACTAGATGAGTTCTCCCCTCCATAGACAGACAGACAGACAGACAGGAGGGAAACTAGATGAGTTCTCCCCTCCATAGACAGACAGACATGAGGGAAACTAGATGAGTTCTCCCCTCCATAGACAGACAGACAGACAGACAGGAGGGAAACTAGATGAGTTCTCCCCTCCATAGACAGACAGACAGACAGGAGGGAAACTAGATGAGTTCTCCCCTCCATAGACAGACAGACAGACAGGAGGGAAACTAGATGAGTTCTCCCCTCCATAGACAGACAGACATACAGGAGGGAAACTAGATGAGTTCTCCCCTCCATAGACAGACAGACAGACAGACAGGAGGGAAACTAGATGAGTTCTCCCCTCCATAGACAGACAGACATGAGGGAAACTAGATGAGTTCTCCCCTCCATAGACAGACAGACAGACAGGAGGGAAACTAGATGAGTTCTCCCCTCCATAGACAGACAGACAGACAGGAGGGAAACTAGATGAGTTCTCCCCTCCATAGACAGACAGACAGACAGGAGGGAAACTAGATGAGTTCTCCCCTCCATAGACAGACAGACATACAGGAGGGAAACTAGATGAGTTCTCCCCTCCATAGACAGACAGACATACAGGAGGGAAACTAGATGAGTTCTCCCCTCCATAGACAGACAGACAGACAGGAGGGAATCTAGATGAATTCTCCCCTCCATAGACAGAAAGACATACAGGAGGGAAACTAGATGAATTCTCCCCTCCATAGACAGACAGACATACAGGAGGGAAACTAGATGAATTCTCCCCTCCATAGACAGACAGACAGACAGGAGGGAAACTAGATGAGTTCTCCCCTCCATAGACAGACAGACAGACAGGAGGGAAACTAGATGAGTTCTCCCCTCCATAGACAGACAGACATACAGGAGGGAAACTAGATGAGTTCTCCCCTCCATAGACAGACAGACATACAGGAGGGAAACTAGATGAGTTCTCCCCTCCATAGACAGACAGACATACAGGAGGGAAACTAGATGAGTTCTCCCCTCCATAGACAGACAGACAGACAGGAGGGAATCTAGATGAATTCTCCCCTCCATAGACAGAAAGACATACAGGAGGGAAACTAGATGAATTCTCCCCTCCATAGACAGACAGACATACAGGAGGGAAACTAGATGAATTCTCCCCTCCATAGACAGACAGACAGACAGGAGGGAAACTAGATGAGTTCTCCCCTCCATAGACAGACAGACAGACAGGAGGGAAACTAGATGAGTTCTCCCCTCCATAGACAGACAGACATACAGGAGGGAAACTAGATGAGTTCTCCCCTCCATAGACAGACAGACATGAGGGAAACTAGATGAATTCTCCCCTCCATAGACAGACAGACAGACAGGAGGGAAACTAGATGAATTCTCCCCTCCATAGACAGACAGACAGACAGGAGGGAAACTAGATGAGTTCTCCCCTCCATAGACAGAAAGACATACAGGAGGGAATCTAGATGAATTCTCCCCTCCATAGACAGACAGACAGACAGGAGGGAAACTAGATGAGTTCTCCCCTCCATAGACAGAAAGACATACAGGAGGGAAACTAGATGAATTCTCCCCTCCATAGACAGACAGACAGACAGGAGGAAACTAGATGAATTCTCCCCTCCATAGACAGACAGACATACAGGAGGGAAACTAGATGAGTTCTCCCCTCCATAGACAGACAGACATGAGGGAAACTAGATGAGTTCTCCCCTCCATAGACAGACAGACAGACATGAGGGAAACTAGATGAATTCTCCCCTCCATAGACAGACAGACATACAGGAGGGAAACTAGATGAATTCTCCCCTCCATAGACAGACAGACATACAGGAGGGAAACTAGATGAGTTCTCCCCTCCATAGACAGACAGACATACAGGAGGGAAACTAGATGAATTCTCCCCTCCATAGACAGACAGACAGGAGGGAAACTAGATGAATTCTCCCCTCCATAGACAGAAAGACATACAGGAGGGAAACTAGATGAGTTCTCCCCTCCATAGACAGACAGACAGGAGGGAAACTAGATGAATTCTCCCCTCCATAGACAGACAGACAGACAGGAGGGAAACTAGATGAGTTCTCCCCTCCATAGACAGACAGACATACAGGAGGGAAACTAGATGAGTTCTCCCCTCCATAGACAGACAGACATGAGGGAAACTAGATGAGTTCTCCCCTCCATAGACAGAAAGACAGACAGGAGGAAACTAGATGAATTCTCCCCTCCATAGACAGACATACAGACAGGAGGGAAACTAGATGAGTTCTCCCCTCCATAGACAGACAGAAGGCAGGAGGGAAACTAGATGCTCATTCTTCCTCCATAGACAGAAAGACATACAGGAGGGAAACTAGATGAGTTCTCCCCTCCATAGACAGAAAGACATACAGGAGGGAAACTAGATGAGTTCTCCCCTCCATAGACAGACAGACAGACAGGAGGGTCCTAGATGAATTCTCCCCTCCATAGACAGACAGACATAACAGGAGGGAAACTAGATGAATTCTCCCTTAAGACAGAAAGACAGACAGGAGGGAATCTAGATGACTCCCCTCCATAGACAGACAGACAGACATTTGAGGGAAACTAGATGAGTTCTCCCCTCCATAGACAGAAAGTCTGACAGACATACAGGATGGAAACTAGATGAATTCTCCCCTCCATAGACAGACAGACAGACAGGAGGGAAACTAGATGAATTCTCCCCTCCATAGACAGACAACAGACAGGAGGGAAACTAGATGAATTCTCCCCTCCATAGACAGACAGACAGACAGGAGGGAAACTAGATGAATTCTCCCCTCCATAGACAGAAAGACAGACAGGAGGGTAACTGATGAGTTCTCCCCTCCATAGACAGAAAGACAGACAGACATACAGGAGGGAAACTAGATGAATTCTCCCCTCCATAGACAGACAGACAGACAGGAGGGAAACTAGATGAATTCTCCCCTCCATTTGAAGACAGACAGGAGGAAACTAGATGAATTCTGCCCTCCATAAAAGACAGACAGACAGGATGGGAAACTAGATGCCAACGCTGTTGACATACAGTCTCAGAAGACCGGAGGGGAACTTTATGGTTCTCCCCTCCATGTTGACATACAGACAGAAGAGGATGGGGAACTAGATGAATTCTCCCCTCCATAGACAGACAGACAGACAGGAGGGAAACTAGATGAGTTCTCCCCTCCATAGACAGAAATACAGTTTCAGACATAGGAGGAAACTGGAATTCTCCCCTCCATAGACAGACAGACAGACAGGAGGGAAACTAGATGAATTCTCATGTTAGACATACAGTTTCAGAAGAGGATGGGGAAACTAGATGAATTCTCCCTCCATAGACAGACCAGGAGGGAAACGATGTTGACATACAGTTTCAGAAGAGGATGGGGACACTTTATGAGTTCCCCCGCCATAGACAGACAGTTTCAGAAGAGGATGATGGGATAGACAGAAAGACAGACAGGAGGAAACTTTTCTCCCCAACCATGTTGACAGACAGTTTCAGAAGGAGGGATGGATGACTCCCCTCCATAGACAGACAGACAGACGGAGGGAAATGTTGAAATACAGACAGTTTCAGAAGAGGATGGGGAACTAGATGGTTCTCCCTCCATAGACAGACAGACAGACAGGAGGGAAACTACAGTTCCCCTCAGAAGAGGACAGACAGGGAAACTAGATGACTTCCATAGGCCAGACAGACAGGAGGAAACTAGATGAGTTCTCCCCTCCATAGACAGACAGACATACAGGAGGGACTAGATGAGTTCTCATAGACAGACAGGTTTTATGGAATGATCTTTAGTTCCAACGATTGTTGGTGTAATAAATCCTCTGTTATGGTTCTTAGTTATCAGAAGAGGATGGGGACACTTTAGTTCCAAAGACATATTGACTTCATACAGTTTTAGGACAGAGGAGGAAATGGGTCCCAGTTTGATACTTTAGGCCAACAGCATGTTAACATGTTTCATTTCAGGATTTAGATATACGTATTGACATGAAAAACATCTGCCTGCATTTGATGTTGATGATCCAGTTTCAGAAGAGGATGGGGACATGTGAGAGTTGATCAACGCTGTTGACAACAGTTTCAGAGCGTAAAGATGGGGTGTCTCCATAGTTGGAGCCACACACTGAATTTGACTGCCAGAATTAGCATTTAAATCAGTTTAGGAAGTTATGCAAGCTACTATGTTTCATGAAGAGGATGGGGACACTTTCATTTGAATACGACATGTTGAAAGAAGAGGATGGGGACACTTTAGGCCAAAGCATGTTGAAATACAGTTTCAGAAGGGGGATCGTGTGTGTGTGTGTGTGTGTGTGTGTGTGTGTAGTGTGTGTAGTGTGTGTGTGTGTGTGTGTGTGTGTGTGTGTGTGTTTGTGTGTTTGTGTGTGTAGTGTGTGTAGTGTGTGTAGTGTGTGTAGTGTGTGTAGTGTGTGTGTGTGTGTGTGTGTGTGGGTGTGTGTGCGTGCGTGTGTGTGTTTGTGTGTAGTGTGTGTGTGTGTGTGTGTGTGTGTGTGTGTGTAGTGTGTGTGTGTGTGTGTGTGTGTGTGTGTGTGTGTGTGTGTGTGTGTGTGTGTGTGTGTGGGTGGGTGTGTGTGCGTGTGTGTGTGTGTTTGTGTGTAGTGTGTAGTGTGTAGTGTGCAGTGTGTAGTGTGCAGTGTGTAATGTGTAGTGTGTGTGTACACTATCTGTGATAGCCATAGCATTTATATAGCAATTATTACAGCAAATATAGCATATAATGTACATATGCAGCAGCTATTGTGAAAATCATCTGTTTTAAAGAACATCGTTTGGGAATGATGTCCCTCTTACCGAGGTGGGAAGGAAACATCATCTGGTGTTAGTTAAATATATTCCTATAATAATGCTAAAATATATTCATTTGATGATGCTAAAATATATTCATTTGATGATGCTATATTAATTTGATGATGCGAAAAGATATTCATTTGATGATGCTAAAATATATTAATTTGATGATAGTGAAAGATATTCATTTTATGATTCTGAATAAGTTCATATTTTGAGTGTGAAATATGTTCATATTTTGAGTCTGAAATATATTTAAATGATGAGTCTGAAATAAGTTCATATTTTGAGTTTAAAATATATTTAAATGATGATTCTGAGTAAGTTCATATTTTGAGTCTGAAATATATTTAAATGATGAGTCTGAAATATGTTCATATGATCCAGTCCAGCAAATCAAATCAAATTACCAAGAATAAAACACCCTTCACTCTTGTTTAATAATCTAAATATAGAGCTGATTACTTTTAGTAATCATTTTCTTTCTTCTTCTTCTTCAGATTTAACCATTAACTTTGTTCTTACTTGATTAATAAATATGATAGTTTGATTGGCCTGGTGTGGACTTGATAAGATTAGCCATCTAAACAGCATCAGTAGTTGAACGTGTGGGTTGTCATTGTGTTGGCAGGAAAGGCTGTCTTCATGGGGTGGGATGTGTTGGAGCTGTTCAGAACCTTCATCAGAGCAGCTCTGTAGACACGGCATCTGTTCTCACCAGAGGCCACCACACACACACACACAGAGAACTACAAAACACTTCTCTGATGGATCCGTGGGAAAATATTGTTTATAGAGTAGTTATAAAGTCAGGATAAAGTTGTTAATAAGGTGGTGCTCTGGAGAACAAGTGATGATTTATTTTATTCAGTGCCTAGAAAGTTAGGCTGATCTCTGATCTCTCTCTCCAATCCTCCATTCTTAACCTGGAGACTCACTCTGGTCTGAGTTAGCACCAGGACAACACTGTCACTGTTGTCATGTTTGTTGTCCTGATTTAACATCTAATGGAGACTCCCTCTGGTCTGAGTTAGCACCAGGACAACACTGTCACTGTTCTCATGTCTGTTGTCCTGATTTAACATCTAATATAGACTCCCTCTGGTCTGAGTTAGCACCAGGACAACACTGTCACTGTTCTCATGTCTGTTGTCCTGATTTAACATCTAATATAGACTCCCTCTGGTCTGAGTTAGCACCAGGACAACACTGTCACTGTTCTCATGTCTGTTGTCCTTATTGAACATCTAATATAGACTCCCTCTGGTCTGAGTTAGCACCAGGTCAACACTGTCACTGTTCTCATGTCTGTTGTCCTGATTGAACATCTAATATAGACTCCCTCTGGTCTGAGTTAACACCAGGACAACACTGTCACTGTTCTCATGTCTGTTGTCCTGATTTAACATCTAATATAGACTCCCTCTGGTCTGAGTTAGCACCAGGACAACACTGTCACTGTTCTCATGTCTGTTGTCCTGATTGAACATCTAATATAGACTCCCTCTGGTCTGAGTTAGCACCAGGACAACACTGTCACTGTTCTCATGTCTGTTGTCCTGATTTAACATCTAATATAGACTCCCTGGTCTGAGTTAACACCAGGACAACACTGTCACTGTTCTCATGTCTGTTGTCCTGATTTAACATCTAATATAGACTCACTCTGGTCTGAGTTAACACCAGGACAACACTGTCACTGTTCTCATGTCTGTTGTCCTGATTTAACATCTAATATAGACTCCCTCTGGTCTGAGTTAGCACCAGGACAACACTGTCACTGTTCTCATGTCTGTTGTCCTGATTTAACATCTAATATAGACTCCCTCTGGTCTGAGTTAACACCAGGACAACACTGTCACTGTTCTCATGTCTGTTGTCCTGATTTAACATCTAATATAGACTCCCTCTGGTCTGAGTTAACACCAGGACAACACTGTCACTGTTCTCATGTCTGTTGTCCTGATTTAACATCTAATATAGACTCCCTCTGGTCTGAGTTAGCACCAGGACAACACTGTCACTGTTCTCATGTCTGTTGTCCTGATTTAACATCTAATATAGACTCCCTCTGGTCTGAGTTAGCACCAGGACAACACTGTCACTGTTCTCATGTCTGTTGTCCTTATTGAACATCTAATATAGACTCCCTCTGGTCTGAGTTAGCACCAGGACAACACTGTCACTGTTCTCATGTCTGTTGTCCTGATTTAACATCTAATATAGACTCCCTCTGGTCTGAGTTAGCACCAGGACAACACTGTCACTGTTCTCATGTCTGTTGTCCTGATTTAACATCTAATATAGACTCCCTCTGGTCTGAGTTAACACCAGGACAACACTGTCACTGTTCTCATGTCTGTTGTCCTGATTGTCTAATATAGACTCCTCTGGTCTGAGTTAGCACCAGGACAACACTGTCTAATATAGACTCCCTCTGGTCTGAGTTAGCACCAGGACAACACTGTCACTGTTCTCATGTCTGTTGTCCTGATTGAACATCTAATATAGACTCCCTCTGGTCTGAGTTAGCACCAGGACAACACTGTCACTGTTCTCATGTCTGTTGTCCTGATTTAACATCTAATATAGACTCCCTCTGGTCTGAGTTAACACCAGGACAACACTGTCACTGTTCTCATGTCTGTTGTCCTGATTTAACATCTAATATAGACTCCCTCTGGTCTGAGTTAGCACCAGGACAACACTGTCACTGTTCTCATGTCTGTTGTCCTGATTTAACATCTAATATAGACTCCCTCTGGTCTGAGTTAGCACCAGGACAACACTGTCACTGTTCTCATGTCTGTTGTCCTGATTGAACATCTAATATAGACTCCCTCTGGTCTGAGTTAACACCAGGACAACACTGTCACTGTTCTCATGTCTGTTGTCCTGATTGAACATCTAATATAGACTCCCTCTGGTCTGAGTTAACACCAGGACAACACTGTCACTGTTCTCATGTCTGTTGTCCTGATTTAACATCTAATATAGACTCCCTCTGGTCTGAGTTAGCACCAGGACAACACTGTCACTGTTCTCATGTCTGTTGTCCTGATTTAACATCTAATATAGACTCCCTCTGGTCTGAGTTAGCACCAGGACAACACTGTCACTGTTCTCATGTCTGTTGTCCTGATTGAACATCTAATATAGACTCCCTCTGGTCTGAGTTAGCACCAGGACAACACTGTCACTGTTCTCATGTCTGTTGTCCTGATTTAACATCTAATATAGACTCCCTCTGGTCTGAGTTAGCACCAGGACAACACTGTCACTGTTCTCATGTCTGTTGTCCTGATTTAACATCTAATATAGACTCCCTCTGGTCTGAGTTAACACCAGGACAACACTGTCACTGTTCTCATGTCTGTTGTCCTGATTTAACATCTAATATAGACTCCCTCTGGTCTGAGTTAGCACCAGGACAACACTGTCACTGTTCTCATGTCTGTTGTCCTGATTTAACATCTAATATAGACTCCCTCTGGTCTGAGTTAACACCAGGACAACACTGTCACTGTTCTCATGTCTGTTGTCCTGATTTAACATCTAATATAGACTCCCTCTGGTCTGAGTTAACACCAGGACAACACTGTCACTGTTCTCATGTCTGTTGTCCTGATTTAACATCTAATATAGACTCCCTCTGGTCTGAGTTAGCACCAGGACAACACTGTCACTGTTGTCATGTCTGTTGTCCTGATTTAACATCTAATATAGACTCCCTCTGGTCTGAGTTAGCACCAGGACAACACTGTCACTGTTCTCATGTCTGTTGTCCTGATTTAACATCTAATATAGACTCCCTCTGGTCTGAGTTAACACCAGGACAACACTGTCACTGTTCTCATGTCTGTTGTCCTGATTTAACATCTAATATAGACTCCCTCTGGTCTGAGTTAACACCAGGACAACACTGTCACTGTTCTCATGTCTGTTGTCCTGATTTAACATCTAATATAGACTCCCTCTGGTCTGAGTTAACACCAGGACAACACTGTCACTGTTCTCATGTCTGTTGTCCTGATTTAACATCTAATATAGACTCCCTCTGGTCTGAGTTAGCACCAGGACAACACTGTCACTGTTCTCATGTCTGTTGTCCTGATTGAACATCTAATATAGACTCCCTCTGGTCTGAGTTAACACCAGGACAACACTGTCACTGTTCTCATGTCTGTTGTCCTGATTTAACATCTAATATAGACTCCCTCTGGTCTGAGTTAGCACCAGGACAACACTGTCACTGTTGTCATGTCTGTTGTCCTGATTTAACATCTAATATAGACTCACTCTGGTCTGAGTTAGCACCAGGACAACACTGTCACTGTTCTCATGTCTGTTGTCCTGATTTAACATCTAATATAGACTCACTCTGGTCTGAGTTAGCACCAGGACAACACTGTCACTGTTCTCATGTCTGTTGTCCTGATTTAACATCTAATATAGACTCACTCTGGTCTGAGTTAGCACCAGGTCAACACTGTCACTGTTGTCATGTCTGTTGTCCTGATTTAACATCTAATATAGACTCACTCTGGTCTGAGTTAGCACCAGGACAACACTGTCACTGTTCTCATGTCTGTTGTCCTGATTTAACATCTAATATAGACTCCCTCTGGTCTGAGTTAACACCAGGACAACACTGTCACTGTTCTCATGTCTGTTGTCCTGATTTAACATCTAATATAGACTCCCTCTGGTCTGAGTTAACACCAGGACAACACTGTCACTGTTCTCATGTCTGTTGTCCTGATTTAACATCTAATATAGACTCCCTCTGGTCTGAGTTAGCACCAGGACAACACTGTCACTGTTCTCATGTCTGTTGTCCTGATTTAACATCTAATGGAGACTTCATGCTCTATTTAAATGTCAAGGTGATTTCTGATTGAACCAAGGTATGCAGTGTTCACTGTGAATTGCTGTCTCCACCCAAACGCGGGAACAAGGCCTTTATATTTCTATTAGGCTTTAGTTTCCTCTGTAAGGATTGCATTGATCTTATCTCTGTGGTGGTGTTATTGTTGACTTGGAGTCTCTGGTAGTGTGGACATTTACTCTGTCAGAAATGACCAGATTCACCATAAGGTTACAGCCCAGGAATATGGCATTGCATTGACACAATGGCACATGGCAACAATATGAAGAATGTCCACTTGTAGGCCTTTCAGCCTCTGCAATGAAAAGTGATCTGAACCAGATGTTCTGTAAAGGTAGAATGGACCAGATTTTCTGTAAAGGTAGACTTTTTTATTTTAATTTTACTAGGCAAGTCAGTTAAGAACAAATTTGTATTTTCAATGATGGCCTAGGAACAGTGGGTTAACTGCCTGTTCAGGGTCAGAACAACAGATTTGTACCTTGTCAGGTCGGGGAATTGAACTTGCAACCTTTCGGTTACTAGTCCAACGCTCTAAACCACTAGGCTACCCTGCATGATGTTCATGATGTTCTGTAAGGGCAGAATGAACCAGACGTTCTGTAAAGGCAGAATGAACCAGACGTTCTCTAAAGGCAGAATGAACCAGATGTCCTGTAAAGGCAGAATGAACTGTTCTGTAAAGGCAGAATGAACCAGATGTTCTGTAAAGGCAGAATGAACCAGACGTTCTGTAAAGGCAGAATGAACTAGATGTTCTGTAAAGGCAGAATGAACCAGATGTTCTGTAAAGGCAGAATGAACATGATGTTCTGTAAAGGCAGAATGAACCAGATGTTCTGTAAAGGCAGAATGAACCAGACGTTCTGTAAAGGCAGAATGAACCAGACGTTCTGTAAAGGCAGAATGAACCAGATGTTCTGTAAAGGCAGAATGAACCAGATGTTCTGTAAAGGCAGAATGAACCAGAAAGGCAGAATTTCTGTAAAGGCAGAATGAACCAGATGTTCTGTAAAGGCAGAATGAACCAGATGTTCTGTAAAGGCAGAATGAACCAGATGTTCTGTAAAGGCAGAATGAACCAGATGTTCTGTAAAGGCAGAATGAACAAGACGTTCTGTAAAGGCAGAATGAACCAGATTCTGTAAAGGCAGAATGAACCAGATGTTCTGTAAAGGCAGAATGAACCAGATGTTCTGTAAAGGCAGAATGAACCAGATGTTCTGTAAAGGCAGAATGAACCAATGTTCTGTACGTTCTGTAAAGGCAGAATGAACCAGATGTTCTGTAAAGGCAGAATGAACCAGATGTTCTGTAAAGGCAGAATGAACCAGATGTTCTGTAAAGGCAGAATGAACCAGATGTTCTGTAAAGGCAGAATGAACCAGATGTTCTGTAAAGGCAGAATGAACCAGATGTTCTGTAAAGGCAGAATGAACCAGAGAATGTTCTGTAAAGGCAGAATGAACAGATGTTGAACCAGATGTTCTGTAAAGGCAGAATGAACCAGATTCTGTTCTGATGTTCTGTAAAGGCAGAATGAACCAGATGTTCTGTAAAGGCAGAATGAACAAGACGTTCTGTAAAGGCAGAATGAACAGACGTTCTGTAAAGGCAGAATGAACCAGATGTTCTGTAAAGGCAGAATGAACTAGATGTTCTGTAAAGGCAGAATGAACTAGATGTTCTGTAAAGGCAGAATGAACCAGATGTTCTGTAAAGGCAGAATGAACCAGACGTTCTGTAAAGGCAGAATGAACCAGATGTTCTGTAAAGGCAGAATGAACCAGAATGTTCTGTAAAGGCAGAATGAACCAGATGTTCTGTAAAGGCAGAATGAACCAGATGTTCTGTAAAGGCAGAATGAACCAGATGTTCTGTAAAGGCAGAATGAACCAGATGTTCTGTAAAGGCAGAATGAACCAGATGTTCTGTAAAGGCAGAATGAACCAGATGTTCTGTAAAGGCAGAATGAACCAGATGTTCTGTAAAGGCAGAATGAACCAGATGTTCTGTAAAGGCAGAATGAACCAGATGAAAGGCAGTTCTGTAAAGGCAGAATGAACCAGATGTTCTGTAAAGGCAGAATGAACCAGATGTTCTGTAAAGGCAGAATGAACCAGATGTTCTGTAAAGGCAGAATGTAAAGGCAGAATGAACCAGATGTTCTGTAAAGGCAGAATGAACCAGATGTTCTGTAAAGGCAGAATGAACCAGAGAAAGGCAGTTCTGTAAAGGCAGAATGAACCAGACGTTCTGTAAAGGCAGAATGAACCAGATGTTCTGTAAAGGCAGAATGAACCAGAATGAACGTTCTGTAAAGGCAGAATGAACCAGATGTTCTGTAAAGGCAGAATGAACCAGATGTTCTGTAAAGGCAGAATGAACCAGATGTTCTGTAAAGGCAGAATGAACCAGATGTTCTGTAAAGGCAGAATGAACCAGAGAATGAACCAGTTCTGTAAAGGCAGAATGAACCAGATGTTCTGTAAAGGCAGAATGAACCAGATGTTCTGTAAAGGCAGAATGAACCAGATGTTCTCTAAAGGCAGAATGAACCAGATGTTCTGTAAAGGCAGAATGAACCAGATGTTCTGTAAAGGCAGAATGAACCAGATGTTCTGTAAAGGCAGAATGAACCAGACGTTCTGTAAAGGCAGAATGAACCAGACGTTCTGTAAAGGCAGAATGAACCAGATGTTCTGTAAAGGCAGAATGAACCAGATGTTCTGTAAAGGCAGAATGAACCAGATGTTCTGTAAAGGCAGAATGAACCAGACGTTCTGTAAAGGCAGAATGAACCAGACGTTCTGTAAAGGCAGAATGAACCAGATGTTCTGTAAAGGCAGAATGAACAAGATGTTCTGTAAAGGCAGAATGAACCAGACGTTCTGTAAAGGCAGAATGAACCAGACGTTCTGTAAAGGCAGAATGAACCAGATGTTCTGTAAAGGCAGAATGAACCAGATGTTCTGTAAAGGCAGAATGAACCAGATGTTCTGTAAAGGCAGAATGAACCAGATGTTCTGTAAAGGCAGAATGAACCAGATGTTCTGTAAAGGCAGAATGAACCAGATGTTCTGTAAAGGCAGAATGAACCAGATGTTCTGTAAAGGCAGAATGAACCAGATGTTCTGTAAAGGCAGAATGAACCAGATGTCCTGTAAAGGCAGAATGAACAAGACGTTCTGTAAAGGCAGAATGAACCAGATGTTCTGTAAAGGCAGAATGAACCAGATGTTCTGTAAAGGCAGAATGAACCAGACGTTCTGTAAAGGCAGAATGAACCAGATGTTCTGTAAAGGCAGAATGAACAAGATGTTCTGTAAAGGCAGAATGAACCAGATGTTCTGTAAAGGCAGAATGAACCAGATGTTCTGTAAAGGCAGAATGAACAAGACGTTCTGTAAAGGCAGAATGAACCAGATGTTCTGTAAAGGCAGAATGAACCTGATGTTCTCTAAAGGCAGAATGAACAAGATGTTCTGTAAAGGCAGAATGAACCAGATGTCCTGTAAAGGCAGAATGAACCAGATGTTCTCTAAAGGCAGAATGAACCAGATTTTCTGTAAAGGCAGAATGAACTAGATGTTCTGTAAAGGCAGAATGAACCAGATGTTCTGTAAAGGCAGAATGAACCAGATGTTCTGTAAAGGCAGAATGAACCAGATGTTCTGTAAAGGCAGAATGAACCAGACGTTCTGTAAAGGCAGAATGAACAAGACTTTCTGTAAAGGCAGAATGAACAAGACGTTCTGTAAAGGCAGAATGAACATGATGTTCTGTAAAGGCAGAATGAACCAGACGTTCTGTAAAGGCAGAATGAACCAGACGTTCTGTAAAGGCAGAATGAACCAGACATTCTGTAAAGGCAGAATGAACTAGATGTTCAGTAAAGGCAGAATGAACATGATGTTCTGTAAAGGCATAATGAACCAGATGTTCTGTAAAGGCAGAATGAGCCAGACGTTCTGTAAAGGCAGAATGAACCAGATGTTCTCTAAAGGCAGAATGAACAAGATGTTCTGTAAAGGCAGAATGAACCAGATGTCCTGTAAAGGCAGAATGAACCAGATGTTCTGTAAAGGCAGAATGAACAAGACGTTCTGTAAAGGCAGAATGAACCAGACGTTCTGTAAAGGCAGAATTAACATGATGTTCTGTAAAGGCAGAATGAACCAGATGTTCTGTAAAGGCAGAATGAACAAGATGTTCTGTAAAGGCAGAATGAACAAGACGTTCTGTAAAGGCAGAATGAACCAGACGTTCTGTAAAGGCAGAATGAACCAGATGTTCTGTAAAGGCAGAATGAACCAGATGTTCTGTAAAGGCAGAATGAACCAGATGTTCTGTAAAGGCAGAATGAACCAGATGTTCTGTAAAGGCAGAATGAACCAGACGTTCTGTAAAGGCAGAATGAACCAGACGTTCTGTAAAGGCAGAATGAACCAGACGTTCTGTAAAGGCAGAATGAACTAGATGTTCTGTAAAGGCAGAATGAACATGATGTTCTGTAAAGGCAGAATGAACCAGATGTTCTGTAAAGGCAGAATGAACCAGATTTTCTGTAAAGGCAGAATGAACAAGACGTTCTGTAAAGGCAGAATGAACTAGATGTTCTGTAAAGGCAGAATGAACCAGATGTTCTGTAAAGGCAGAATGAACCAGACGTTCTGTAAAGGCAGAATGAACCAGACGTTCTGTAAAGGCAGAATGAACCAGATGTTCTGTAAAGGCAGAATGAACCAGATGTTCTGTAAAGGCAGAATGAACCAGACGTTCTGTAAAGGCAGAATGAACCAGACGTTCTGTAAAGGCAGAATGAACCAGACGTTCTGTAAAGGCAGAATGAACCAGATGTTCTGTAAAGGCAGAATGAACAAGACGTTCTGTAAAGGCAGAATGAACCAGACGTTCTGTAAAGGCAGAATGAACAAGACGTTCTGTAAAGGCAGAATGAACCAGACGTTCTGTAAAGGCAGAATGAACCAGATGTTCTGTAAAGGCAGAATGAACCAGACGTTCTGTAAAGGCAGAATGAACCAGACGTTCTGTAAAGGCAGAATGAACCAGATGTTCTGTAAAGGCAGAATGAACCAGATGTTCTGTAAAGGCAGAATGAACAAGACGTTCTGTAAAGGCAGAATGAACCAGACGTTCTGTAAAGGCAGAATGAACAAGACGTTCTGTAAAGGCAGAATGAACCAGACGTTCTGTAAAGGCAGAATGAACCAGATGTTCTGTAAAGGCAGAATGAACCAGACGTTCTGTAAAGGCAGAATGAACCAGATGTTCTGTAAAGGCAGAATGAACCAGATGTTCTGTAAAGGCAGAATGAACCAGATGTTCTGTAAAGGCAGAATGAACAAGACGTTCTGTAAAGGCAGAATGAACCAGATGTTCTCTAAAGGCAGAATGAACAAGATGTTCTGTAAAGGCAGAATGAACCAGATGTCCTGTAAAGGCAGAATGAACCAGATGTTCTCTAAAGGCAGAATGAACCAGATTTTCTGTAAAGGCAGAATGAACTAGATGTTCTGTAAAGGCAGAATGAACCAGATGTTCTGTAAAGGCAGAATGAACCAGACGTTCTGTAAAGGCAGAATGAACCAGATGTTCTGTAAAGGCAGAATGAACCAGATGTTCTGTAAAGGCAGAATGAACCAGACGTTCTGTAAAGGCAGAATGAACCAGACGTTCTGTAAAGGCAGAATGAACCAGATGTTCTGTAAAGGCAGAATGAACCAGATGTTCTGTAAAGGCAGAATGAACAAGACGTTCTGTAAAGGCAGAATGAACCAGACGTTCTGTAAAGGCAGAATGAACCAGATGTTCTGTAAAGGCAGAATGAACCAGATGTTCTCTAAAGGCAGAATGAACCAGATGTTCTGTAAAGGCAGAATGAACCAGATGTTCTGTAAAGGCAGAATGAACAAGATGTTCTGTAAAGGCAGAATGAACCAGATGTCCTGTAAAGGCAGAATGAACCAGATGTTCTGTAAAGGCAGAATGAACCAGATGTTCTGTAAAGGCAGAATAAACCAGATGTTCTGTAAAGGCAGAATGAACAAGATGTTCTGTAAAGGCAGAATGAACCAGATGTCCTGTAAAGGCAGAATGAACCAGATGTTCTCTAAAGGCAGAATGAACCAGATGTTCTGTAAAGGCAGAATGAACCAGATGTTCTCTAAAGGCAGAATGAACCAGATGTTCTGTAAAGGCAGAATGAACCAGATGTTCTGTAAAGGCAGAATGAACCAGATGTTCTGTAAAGACAGAATGAACCAGATGTTCTGTAAAGGCAGAATGAACATGATGTTCTGTAAAGGCAGAATGAACCAGACGTTCTGTAAAGGCAGAATGAACCAGACGTTCTGTATAGGCAGAATGAACATGACGTTCTGTAAATGCAGAATGAACCAGATGTTCTGTAAAGGCAGAATGAACCAGATGTTCTGTAAAGGCAGAATGAACCAGATGTTCTGTGAAGGCAGAATGAACCAGATGTTCTGTAAAGGCAGAATGAACCAGATGTTCTGTAAAGGCAGAATGAACCAGATGTTCTGTAAAGGCAGAATGAACATGATGTTCTGTAACGGCAGAACTGCATAAAAACGGTGTGAAATTGTGCAGATAATCAGCTAAATCTCTCAACATGAAAAGCTAATTGTGTCAGGAATTAGCAGCATAGCTGGGGTCCATTGGTTTGGTCACGGCTAGTTTCTTCCAGGGCGATGATGATGGGGTATTAGTGTCTAATTAAAGGAGGTTAGAGGAGCTGAAGGTTAAACATTAATACACACAGATCATTCAGATGGTCATTCTAAACAGATGACTGTTTTATGACATCATTACACAGAGGGTGGAGGGTTTAGTGTAATAAGGTATTATTCACTACTGAGAGTGGCTCTCCACTCTAAACCACTCCGTTTAAAAACAGCTTCCTCGGGGGGTGTTTCCAACAGAATTTCCCAGGAATTGCCGTTGAAATGAAATAATTTTAACTTTGTATTTATTTTTGCCTCAAGTCAACTTGAATAAATAGGATGTTTTTTAGTTTCCCTTTGTTGGTGTAAGTAATATAAACACACATGTCTTCCAATGAAGTGAAGCAGGAAAGACACAGCTAACGATGGTGGCTTGTTCCAGTCTGGATGGCCTGGTTTAGATTGACTCCATGATGTTGTAATGATGTCTGTTTAGTGGTGAAGCCACAGTGGGTCTCCAGGCCTCCAGATAGATGTCACCTGCCTCTGTCTCTGCTCTGTCTCTGCTGAGACTGGAGCTGTTATCTGGTCAGAGGTACCTCTGTCTCTGCTGAGGCTGGAGCTGTTATCTGGTCAGAGGTACCTCTGTCTCTGCTGAGACTGGAGCTGTTATCTGGTCAGAGGTACCTCTGTCTCTGCTGAGACTGGAGCTGTTATCTGGTCAGAGGTACCTCTGTCTCTGCTGAGACTGGAGCTGTTATCTGGTCAGAGGTACCTCTGTCTCTGCTGAGACTGGAGCTGTTATCTGGTCAGAGGTACCTCTGTCTCTACTGAGACTGGAGCTGTTATCTGGTCAGAGGTACCTCTGTCTCTACTGAGACTGGAGCTGTTATCTGGTCAGAGGTACCTCTGTCTCTACTGAGACTGGAGCTGTTATCTATGAGTATTTGTATTGTCACAGTTGTAAATATGTATATATTAGTATTTGTATTGTTACATTTGTAAATATGTATATATGAGTATTTGTATTGCTACAGTTGTAAATATGTATATATTAGTATTTGTATTGTTACAGTTGTAAATATGTATATATTAGTATTTGTATTGTCACAGTTGTAAATATGTATATATGAGTATTTGTATTGTCACAGTTGTAAATATGTATATATTAGTATTTGTATTGTCACAGTTGTAAATATGTATATATTAGTATTTGTATTGTTACAGTTGTAAATATGTATATATTAGTATTTGTATTGTTACAGTTGTAAATATGTATATATGAGTATTTGTATTGTTACAGTTGTAAATATGTATATATGAGTATGTGTATTGTTACAGTTGTAAATATGTATATATTAGTATTTGTATTGTTACAGTTGTAAATATGTATATATTAGTATTTGTATTGTCACAGTTGTAAATATGTATATATGAGTATTTGTATTGTCACAGTTGTAAATATGTATATATTAGTATTTGTATTGTCACAGTTGTAAATATGTATATATTAGTATTTGTATTGTTACAGTTGTAAATATGTATATATTAGTATTTGTATTGTTACAGTTGTAAATATGTATATATATTTGTATTGTCACAGTTGTAAATATGTATATATTAGTATTTGTATTGTTACAGTTGTAAATATGTATATATGAGTATTTGTATTGTTACAGTTGTAAATATGTATATATTAGTATTTGTATTGTTACAGTTGTAAATATGTATATATGAGTATTTGTATTGTTACAGTTGTAAATATGTATATATGAGTATTTGTATTGTTACAGTTGTAAATATGTATATATTAGTATTTGTATTGTTACAGTTGTAAATATGTATATATGAGTATTTGTATTGTTACAGTTGTAAATATGTATATATTAGTATTTGTATTGTTACAGTTGTAAATATGTATATATGAGTATTTGTATTGTTACAGTTGTAAATATGTATATATTAGTATTTGTATTGTTACAGTTGTAAATATGTATATATTAGTATTTGTATTGTCACAGTTGTAAATATGTATATATGAGTATTTGTATTGTTACAGTTGTAAATATGTATATATGAGTATTTGTATTGTTACAGTTGTAAATATGTATATATGAGTATTTGTATTGTTACAGTTGTAAATATGTATATATTAGTATTTGTATTGTTACAGTTGTAAATATGTATATATTAGTATTTGTATTGTCACAGTTGTAAATATGTATATATTAGTATTTGTATTGTCACATTTGTAAATATGTATATATTAGTATTTGTATTGTTACAGTTGTAAATATGTATATATGAGTATTTGTATTGTCACAGTTGTAAATATGTATATATGAGTATGTGTATTGTTACAGTTGTAAATATGTATATATGAGTATTTGTATTGTTACAGTTTTAAATATGTATATATGAGTATTTGTATTGTTACAGTTGTAAATGTGTATATATGAGTATTTGTATTGTTACAGTTGTAAATATGTATATATGAGTATTTGTATTGTTACATTCACTTCTCTTTTTCCTCCACTGTTGGAGCTCTGAGCTGAACTCTTTCACTGTACCCTGCAATTCCATCTGTGACCCTGTGCATGTGACCACTAAACTCATCTAATCTAGAGAGGTAAACAGCCGCTATTCCCTAAAAACACTACACTTCCATATAGCTGCGAACAGAAGTTACTTTTCCTAGCAGGTTAGGAGAGCATTTTAGCTAAACCTAGCCCTAACCCTATTCCTAATCATAACCTAATTCACCTAACCTGCTAAATTCATTATCCTAACTGGTTGGCAAATGCTCCTAACCAGCTAAGAAAAGTCCCTTCCGGTTGTAGCTGTCTACTTTCTGATCTACTTCTTGTTCCTGACCATGTGACCTGGCAGAGAGACCGACAATGTCGTCATACTACAGATGATCTGTGGTGGACCATATAATGAAATGTTACCAAATCATCTGATATCCTTCATTCATTCACATCCAAACTGCCAGTCAGACATTTCCATGCTGACCACATCCCACTGCTGACCTGCCTTTGGAGCTAAGAAGGATTGGACCTGGTCAGTCCCTGGATGGGGGACCAGATGCTGCTGGAAGTGGTGTTGAGGGCCAGTAGGAGGCACTCGGTCCTCTGGTCTAATGCATCAGAGCAGTGATTGGGGACATTGCCCTGAGTAGAGTGCTGTCTTTCAGATGGGATGTTAAACAGGTATCCTGACTCTCTGTGATCACTACGATACCATGACACGTATTGTAAGAGTAGTGTCTTGGCTAAACTCCCAATCAGGCCCTCATACTGTCTCCATTGGCGTCGGCTAATGGGGACCCTAATGAATCAAATCAAATCAAACAATATCATCATGACCACCTTAATCATCCCCGGCTTCCAATTGGTTCGTTCATCCCACCTCCTCTCCCCTGTAACTAAGAGAATGTTCTTAGTCAATTTACCTGGTTAGAGGTAGGGTTAAATAGAAAGAAGTACCTAAAACATTCATATGGATGACATCTAATATGTACCGGAGGGCCCGGAGAGCTTTATAAAGGTGCGTTGGTATTTCTGCTCTCACAAGCTAGTTCACTTCCTTTGTGCAGAGTCTCCTCATCTCTCTGTAATCTGTTCACAACTGATGAGCTCTGCCAGTGTAACAGGCTTAAAAGATCTCAGTTCAATCATCAGTAATGGAGACACTCTGTTGTGACTATGGAGTTAATCAGTCTGAAATTAATCTCGGATCCTTTCTGATCATAACACAGATAACATTAGAAGGTTCAGTCAGCCTTATTAGATATTTCTACAGAAACATCACATTTAACGTGTTAATATAGATCATCATATCATTCTATGTAGATCATCATATCAATCTATATAGATCATCACATCATTCTATATAGATCATATATATAGATCATCATATCATTCTATATAGATCATCATATCAATCTATATAGATCATCACATCATTCTATATAGATCATCATATCATTCTATATAGATCATCATATCAATCTATACAGATCATCACATCATTCTATATAGATCATCATATCAATCTATATAGATCATCACATCATTCTATATAGATCATCATATCATTCTATATAGATCATCACATCAATCTATATGGATCATCATATCATTCTATATAGATCATATATATAGATCATCATATCATTCTATATAGATCATCATATCATTCTATATAGATCATCACATCATTATATATAGATCATCACATCATTATATATAGATCATCACATCATTCTATATAGATCATCATATCATTATATACAGATCATCATATCATTCTATATAGATCATCATATCAATCTATATAGATCATCACATCATTCTATATAGATCATCATATCATTCTATATAGATCATCATATCATTCTATATAGATCATCACATCATTCTATATAGATCATATATATAGATCATCATATCATTCTATATAGATCATCATATCATTCTATATAGATAATCACATCATTATATATAGATCATCATATCATTCTATATAAAGAAGATCATCATATCATTCTATATAGATCATCATATCATTATATATAGATCATCATATCATTCTATATAGATCATCATATCATTCTATATAGATCATCACATCATTATATATAGATCATCATATCATTCTATATAGATCATCACATCATTCTATATAGATCATCATATCATTATATACAGATCATCATGTCATTCTATATAGATCATCATATCATTCTGTATAGATCATCACATCATTCTATATAGATCATAAAATCATTCTATATACAGTAGATCATCATATCATTTTATATAGATCATCATTTCATTGTATATAGATCATCATATCATTCTATATAAATCATCACATCATTCTATATACAGTAGATCATCATATCATTATATATAGATCATCATATCATTCTATATAGATCATCATATCATTTTATATAG